>NW_025236508.1:0-5251 GCF_018294505.1 Triticum aestivum | reverse complement strand
CGCTCGAGCATCTTTGTTAGAACAGGATCCAGCGAGCCTTCGAGAAGGGGGGCCGTACACCTGATCTTCTACGCCTTTCTTATCCAGCCCTAACTGAGAGCAATGTTTCAGAATGATGTTGTAACAAATATAAAAGACGGCATGTTCGGTCGCGGAATTACTTACTTGGGTATCCGGACGGTTGCAGTTAAGACCCGCATCCTCGGTGGTGTCCGGACACTTTATTCGTGATCCGAAGAACAATCCATACATCCCTTCGAGCGCCACGCCGAAGAATTGTTGAATAGTTCGCGGTCCTTCCGGGTTGAACTCCCACATACGGAGAGATCAACGTTGGCACGGCAGGACCCAACGAACTAGCATTACTTGCATTACCTTGACAAGACTGACATCCCTCTCGAGGAGATCTCGGATGCAGCTTTGCAATATCAGCATGTCATTAACTGGCCCCCAGTCCAGCCCCTTGTTGACCCATGACACCAGTTAAGGCGGAGGGCCCGGGTGGAAGACAGGGGGGGCTGCCCGCTTTGTACCTCCTGCTATAAATCGGACACCTCCGGGAAGGAACCCTTTGGCCATAGGGCATCGGCGCCTTTGCTTATTGTGGCACCTTTGCACTCTCCGTGTCGCCCATCGATCATCTTCGGCTTCACATTGAAGGTTTTGAGCCATAGGCCGAAGTGTGGGGTGATGCGGAGGAAGGTCTCACACACGACGATAAACAACGAGATGTGAAGGATGGAATCTGGAGCTAGATCCTGGAAATCTAGCCCGTAATAGAACATGAGAACTCTCACAAAGGGATCAAGACTAAAACCTATCCTCGGAGGAAGTGGGAAACAAATATGACACTCTCGTTGGGTTCGGGAGTGGGGATGAACTGCCCTTGAGCAGGCAGCCTGTGCGGGATTTTGGCGGTGAGATACCTGGCCTCCCTAAGCTTCTTGATGTCCTCCTCTGTGACAGAGGAGGCCATCCACCGGCCTTGAAAGTTGGATCCAGACATGATCGAAGATCCAAAGCATTTAGCTTGAGCCTTGGGTGTTGGAACTCGAGGTGGGGAAGGGAAGGATCGAGCGTGGGAAGAAAAGGACAGGCCTTGGCCCCTTTATTAAGAGGGTGAATATCAAGCGTCCTCCGCGTGGCTGTTTGGAGCTTGCCTAAAATCGAGGAGTCATACTAAAAGGCACGGTTGGGTTACCCACACCCGTATTGATGAGAATCCCGTGATAAGGGGAACACGATCTTTGCTTTGACAAGACGTGCCAATAAAACCGCCTCGCGACCCGTGCACTGGCAGGCTGGGAAAATGGTTCGTAATAACCGGGCCGCGGTGTGATGCCACGCTATGAAAAGTTGTCAGTAGATTAGATTTGTGGAATATTATGCTCTTTACGGTGGTATGTGGAATTTGTTTTGCAGAGCCGGACACGATCCTTGTGTTCAAAATCTTCTATGGAGTATTCAGGGAAGGAACCTGCCTTGCAATGCTGAAGGCAATCTGCGCGCCGGACTCATCATCATTGAAGCCTGGTTCAGGGGCTACTGAGGGAGTCCTGGATTAGGGGGTCCTCGGACAGCCAGACTATAAACTTTGGCCGGACTATTGGACTATGAAGATACAAGATTGAAGACTTCGTCCCGTGTCCGGGTCGGACTCATCTTTGCATGGAAGGAAAGCTTGGCAATCCGGATATGAAGATCTCCTTCTTTGTAACCGACTCTGTGTAACCCTAGCCCCCTCCAGTGTCTATATAAACTGGAGGGTTTAGTCCGTAGGATAACAACAATCATAATCATAGGCTAGCTTCTAGGGTTTAGCCTCTACGATCTCGTGGTAGATAACCTCTTGTAATACTCATATCATCTAGATCAATCAAGCAGGAAGTAGGGTATTACCACCATCGAGAGGGCCCGAACATTGGTAAACATCGTGTCCCCCGCCTCCTGTTACCATTAGCCTTAGACGCACAGTTCGGGACCCCCTACCCGAGATCCGCCGGTTTTGACACCGACAGGTACCCGCTAAGCACGTGACACAACGCTTCTTCATAACCGACCCATGCAATCCCAGCAGTGTTGTCGTGAGGAGTGGCAAAATGAACATCATTGGAATGGATGGAGTCGCCAACAAGGAAGACTACGATTAGTACGGCAACCCAATGAGGGAAGATGACGACGATGATGAAGTATACGTCAAAAGAAGAATCAATACTACATTACCTAAGAAAAATCATACTCCATGGAAAAGGCAAAGTCACAATGAGGGGCTCAATTATTCTTCAATGAACAAGAAGGGAAAGAAGTTGACCAAAAAACGAAAACGTCAACGCTGAGGAACCGTATGTTATCGGTCAAATGATGTAATACATATGTTCCTATTTTGTATACACACTTAGCCATTATTCTGCATGGGTCCAATGGAGTAATATATATGTTCCTATTTTGTATACATATTTAACCGTCAAATGATGCAATATATATCGCCTTCCCTTTGTTCGCTGCCATCGGAGAAAAAGAAAAGAAAAGTGAGAGAAAATAAAGGAAAAAGAAAATAGAAGGAAACAAACAGGAAAACTGCTATATAGGTACTGGTTATCGCAGCGGCGCTTTTGATAGAAAAGAGCTACATCTACTCAAGATAGTAGTAGTGGTTTCTACACAAAACCGCTATAGCTACCTGGAGTAGCTATAGCGCGTTTTGTCTAAACGAGCTACTTCTATGCCCACTTAACCCCCAAAATCCCCACTCCTCTCTTCATCCCGCCTCTTTTCCCCAAAATCCCCACTCCTCTCTTCATCCCGCCCCTGCACTCGTTCCCGACCCTGACCCCGACCGACCCCGCGCCAGCTCCGGCGCTGGCCCTGACCCCGGCTCCGACCCCGGCGCTCACCCACGGCCCTGACCCTGGCCCCAACCCCGGCTCAGCCCCCGGCGCTTCAACCCAATCCCGACCCCTCCCAACCTCGGCCGTCGTCGGGTCTGCACCCTCTGTAAGCCCCCCACCGCTCCTCCTCTCTCTGGTAGCTAGGTTCTTTGGTTAATTTACATAGGTCTTAGTTAGGGGCATATGGTTAATTAGGTTATATATTTAGTTATGAATTTAGCTAGATTTTTTCTTCAAGTTCTATATTTTTCTTCCTTTTATATGCAAATTTGAAGTGGACATGTGATACGTGGACATGTGATGTTTTGGACATGTCATATTTGGAATTTTGACATGTCATTTGGACATGATGATTATATCCAGGGTAAATGATCCGAGTGGCCTTTGTTATGCTGGAATGTTGATTCATTTCCGTTCCGGTGAATTTCAAGCGCTCGATATGTCCATTTTTTAGCAAAGCTCATGCCAAAAACTTTCGTGAATTTTGGCATGATTTGTGCTAGACAGTAGTCATATCGAGTGTTGGGGGTTACGGGGAAACGACATTCCGGTAGACATAGATTTCTTTTTTTATGTCATTTCTCATTTTTTATAGTTTTAAATTAAACGAGGAGACTAAATCATAGGAAACATGTCAAACAACGAAGAATTTGGGCCTTCTGACCAAGATGCAGACGATATGGATTATGAGGGTGAACAAGAGTACCTTGACTATTTGACGGCCTCGATGATGGTACTGACGCCGACATCGACACCGATGGCGCCGGCGCCAATGGCGGCGCCGAGACCGGCGGGGAAGGTACTGGCGAGGAAGGTACCGGCGCTGATGACGCTACCGAAAAGAAGAAGCATAAGAAGTAGAGGATACGAAAACCTAACAAACTAGGGATTGGGCGACTAATGATCACAAAGATGGCACCTGGCAATTTTGAGCCATTAGAGCTGGAAGAACCTCGCAAGTGCTATGGGAACCAAGTGGGATGCATCCTACGGGAATGCACGAGCCTCAACTTCCATGACTTAAGGAGTAAAGAACATTTGATGGAGTTGCTCCTGACGAAGTTGAACTAGAGATTCAAGTTTCCCGACCGGGATGATAACATAGAACAACCATGGGATGATCCGAAGATGAAAAAGATTAATAATCATGCCATGGGCATGTTCAGCAATGATTTGGCCTCCTGGAAAGGGAAGGTGAAACGAGCTATTCAGGCTGAGGAACCCCTGTCCAAGATTCTGTAGGAAAATCCGACACTTACGGAAGAGGAGTTCGAAAAGTTCAAGGACACTTGCGCTACCGAGGCAGCCAAGGCTAAGGCTGCGAAATTCAAGAGCCTTCAGGAAAGGAACATGGGGAAGCATCGCCTCGCAAGCCGTGGCTACCTCGGTAAAAGGCCCATATGGGATAAGGAGGACGCGGAACGTGAAGCCGCTGGTATCCCAGGACCCTTTGTGAAGTTCACCAACCCCTTGGAGCGTGACTTCATTAGGGCCAGCTAAAAGTGGGACAAGGAAAAGAAGGTTTTTTACCCGGACCAGATCACAAGGAAATTGATCAGACTATTGGTAATTATTCTTTTACCACCTTACATTTAGCTCCAGATCTAGTCGACTACACATTCCTAAACAGTTCATGCTCCTTCTGCAGGAGAAGGAACACCAGTTTGCAGCAGAAAGCCCTACTTCTCCGATGAGGCCCAAGTGGGACACCCCTCTCAACCGGGCCTTGAACAAACTTAAGGCACTCCCTTTGGGCCAGCGGCCGCAATATGGTCGTGTGCACGGTGCTGGAGATGGCGCCACGTGGAAGGTGTTTTACAACGAGGGCCTGGAGGACAACAAGGAGAAAAAGAACTTTAGTTAGGCGGACATTGATGAGAAGGTGAAGCTTGGGTCGAGAAAAAAGAAGCTGAGGACGCGGAAATAACAGCCGAGGATAAAAATGAGTTGCTACAGCAGGCAGTCAATGCAGCTGTAACTGCCTACAGAAATGATTTTGCTACTAACTTGGTTCCAGCTATCATCAACTGGATGAAGGAAAATCCAGACAAGACGGTACATGATTTCCCGTTGCCCAGCTTTGTCTGGAGCAACTCCGTAAACATCAACACCACCGCACCATCACTTGCTCACGCAACCGGGCCTCCTGTCGCACTCGCTCCCGCTCATAGCCGCCCGTCCTTAGTCTCTCGCGCGCTAGGTGGGCCTTCGTCTTTTGCTGAGCTCGACGCCCTCATGGTAATTACATGTCGCACCAACTTATATATATCTTTACCTAATAATAAAGCAAATTGGGTTTCTGTCGTCCGTCATTATAATTACCCTCCAAATTGGTAAAAATTGCCCACCAATGCCACCCGTAA
>NW_025236507.1:0-5252 GCF_018294505.1 Triticum aestivum | reverse complement strand
TGCAGTGACAATAAAAGGAACCCACCTACTCTTCAGATAGAGCTGAAGTAGTGAGCTCTTCAGCAGGTACAACACAAAGGTTAGTACCAATGGCCTGCAGAGTGGAAATGGGTGTTGGTGGAGGCAGTGTCGGAGCTGCATCATCAATGCTGGAGGCAGCAGGTACAGGTGCAGCTGAAGTGGTGTCTTCAGAGATCTCCACAGCAGAAGGGATAACTCGAGGCTTGACCTTGGACTTGACAGGGCGCGAATCAGAAGCAGGAGTGACCCGAAATCCATCGTAATTGTTGGTTATGTTGCTTCGACGCAGGGTAGCAGTGTTGATAGGAGCTAGCATATTACCTTTGCGCTGTTTCAAAGCTTGTGCAGTGGTGGGCATAGAGCTCGATCCCTCACCATGCAGTGATAGAGAAGTTAACATGGGTTCAGACATGGCAGTCTCCAATGGAGCAGAGTGTGGGAGCTCAACATCAAGGTGCATCTCATCAGAGCTGGTGATCTCTTCCAGGTGTGCAGACGACTCCATTGTTAGGAGCAGAGGAGTAGCCGCAGGCTGCAAAGTCATAGGCAGAGGATCGTGTGTATCAGACAAGCTTGCCTGATGAGTAGAGGTCAAAATTTGAACCTAAGAAAACTGAATGCTTCCACCTAAAAGGGACACTTGCATCTCCACATGAACAGACTCCAGTCGAAAACCAAGACCCGAGCTCCATGGCCCAAAAGCAGCCACTAGAGGGTGCAGAGCAGAGAAAAGAGCCGCATTGAGCTATCGGCGAGGGACTCGGTTAGTCAGCAGGAGAGACATGAGCACATCTCCTTGCGCAGACAGACCAAAACGCAGACCCTGGCTGTGAACTTCAATAGACACAGTGAGCACATCTTCATGACCTTGAACAGCGGGCATCAGGTCCATTGATCACAATCATATCAACAGAGTGAACAGAGTCAGATTCATCAGAGCTCATGATTGAATCATGCCATGCGTGTAGCGCATTGACCGAGACTTTGTTCTCAGGCACAATGCCATCTTGCAATTGCAGTCCCTGAGCCGCGAGCCAAGCCCGAAAGTTCATGAGAAAAGGCGGTAGTTGAGGCAATGGTGGTGCTGGAGGTGCTGGACATTCTCCCCACCCCACATGATCGTGATTGTGCTGAGCTGCGGGCCCATCCAGCGTGCCATTATGGGGTGCCGCGTTCTGCACGAGCCAGTTGTGCACTTGTTGCTGGTACAGTTGTTCCGCTGTCAGGTTGGGGCCAAACTGAGGATGTGGGTTCCCGTCAGGCGGCGGTGGTTCCTCACCGGCCGACAACTCCTCAAGGAGGAGCCCATTCCAATCATTGCTCCTGAGGATCTTTATCTGGACAGTCCAGCAGTCTCTCGCGCCACCAAGCTGCCAACCAACAAAACTTTTGGGCACAAGACGCAGGCTCAGGACTCTCGCCTTAAGTAGCATGAAGCGGCGGTCTTGGTGCTATGTCTTGAGCTTGCGTTGGTTTTCCTTGAAGAGGAAAGGGTGATGCAACAAAGTAGCGTAAGTATTTCCCTCCGTTTTCGAGAACCAAGGTATCAATCCAGTAGGAGGCTCCTCAAAAGTCCCACGCACCTACACAAACAAACAAGAACTCGCAACCAAGGCAATAAAGGGGTTGTCAATCCCTTCACAACCACTTGCGAAAGTGAGATCTGATAGAGATAATATGACAAGATAAATATATTTTTGGTATTTTATGATATAGATTGGAAAATTAAAGATGCAAATAAAAGTAGATTGAAAGCTTAGATGATAAGAGATAGACCCGGGGCCATAGGTTTCACTAGTGGCTTCTCTCAAGGTAGCATAAGTATTAAGGTGGGTGAACAAATTACTGTTGAGCAATTGATCGAAAAGTGATTAATTATGAGATTATCTAGGCATGATCATGTATATAGGCATCATGTCCGTGACAAGTAGACCGACTCCTGCCTGCATCTACTACTATTACTCCACACATCGACCGCTATCCAGCATGCATCTAGAGTATTAAGTTCATAAGAACAGAGTAACACATTAAGAAAGATGACATGCTGTAGAGGGATAAACTCATGCAATATGATATAAAACCCATCTTTTTATCCTCGATGGAAACAATACAATACGTGCCTTGCTGCCCCTGCTGTCACTGGGAAAGGACACCGCAAGATTGAACCCAAAGCTAAGCACTTCTCCCATTGCAGAGAAAGATCAATCTAGTAGGCCAAACCAAACTGATAATTCGAAGAGATTTGCAAACATAACTTAATCACACAAAAAAGAATCCAGAGGAGATTCAAATATTTCTCATAGATAAACTTGATCATAAACCCACAATTCATCGGATCCCGACAAACACACCGCAAAGAGAGTTACATCAAATAGATCTCCAAGAAGATCAAGGATAGTAACATTGCCCCTTCTCTCTTTTTCTCTCATTTTTTTCTATTTTCCTTTTTTTCATTTTTTTCTCCTTTTTTGGTGGGCTTATTTGGCCTCTTTCTTTTATTTGGGCTTCTTTGGCCTCTTTTATTTTTCATAAAGTCCGGAGTCTCATCCCGACTTGTGGGGGAATCATAGTCTCCATCATCCTTTCCTCACTGGGGCAATGCTCTAATAATGATGTGAAGGAAATATGCCCTAGAGGCAATAATAAAGTTATTATTTATTTCCTTATTTCATGATAAATGTTTATTATTCATGCTAGAATTGTATTAACTGGAAACATAATACATGTGTGAATACATAGACAAACATAGTGTCACTAGTATGCCTCTACTTGACTAGCTCGTTAATCAAAGATGGTTAAGTTTCCTAACCATAGACATGAGTTGTCATTTGATTAATAGGATCACATCATTAGAAGAATGATGTGATAGACTTGACCCATTCCGTTAGCTTAGCACTTGATCGTTTAGTATGTTGCTATTGCTTTCTTCATGACTTATACATGTTCCTATGACTATGAGATTATGCAACTCCCGTTTACCGGAGGAACACTTTGTGTGCTACCAAACATCACAACTTAACTGGGTGATTATAAAGGAGGTCTACAGGTGTCTCCAAAGGTACATGTTGGGTTGGCGTATTTCGAGATTAGGATTTGTCACTCCGATTGTCGGAGAGGTATCTCTGGGCCCTCTCGGTAATGCACATCACTATAAGCCTTGCAAGCAATGTAGCTAATGAGTTAGTTACAGAATGATGCATTACGTAATGAGTAAAGAGACTTGCCGGTAACGAGATTGAACTAGTTATTGGATACCGATGATCGAATCTCGGGCAAGTAACATACCGATGACAAAGGGAACAATGTATGTTGCCATGCAATCTCACCGATAAAGATCTTCGTAGAATATGTAGGAGCCAATATAAGCATCCATGTTCCGCTATTGGTTATTGACCGGAACATGTTCTAGGTCATGTCTACATAGTTCTCGAACCCGTAGGGTCCGCACGCTTAACGTTACGATGACAGTTATATTATGAGTTTATAGTTTTTGATGTACCGAAGATTGTTTGGAGTCCCGGATGTGATCACGGACATGACGAGGAGTCTCGAAATGGTCGAGACATAAAGATTGATATATTGGAAGCCTATATTTGGATATCGGAATTATTCCGGGTGAAATCGGGATTTTACCAGAGTACCGGGGGGTTACCGGAACCCCCCCGGGGTTAACAGGCCTACATGGTCCCTAAGGGAGAAGAGGAGGTCCGGCCAGGGCGGGCCGCGCCCCCCCTAGTCCGAATAGGACAAGGAAGGGGGGGGGGGCGCCCCCCTTTCCTCTTTCCCCCTTCCCCCTTCCTTCTCCAACAAGGCAAGCGGGGGGTGTCCTACTCCCGGTGGGAGTAGGACTCCTGCAGGCGCACCCCTAGGGGCCGGCCGCACCTCCTCCCTCCCTCCTTTATATACGGGGGCAGGGGACACCCCATAACACACAAGTTCATCTTCGTGATCGTTCCTTAGCCGTGTGCGGTGCCCCCCTCCACCATATTCCAACTCGATAATATCATAGCGGTGCTTAGGCGAAGCCCTGCGACGGTAGAACATCAAGATCATCACCACGTCATCGTGCTGACGGAACTCTCCCTCTACACTCGGCTGGATCAGAGTTCGAGGGATGTCATCGAGCTGAACGTGTGCTAGAACTCGAAGGTGCCGTAGTTTCGGTGCTTGATCTGTCGGGCCGTGAAGACGTACGACTACATCAACCGCGTTGTTCTAACCCTTCCGCTTTCGGTCTACGAGGGTACGTGGACAACACTCTCCTCTCTCGTTGCTATCCATCACCATGATCTTGCGTGTGCGTAGGAATTTTTTTGAAATTACTACGTCCCCTAACAGTGGTATCAGAGCCAGGTTTTATGTATTGATGTTATATGCACGAGTAGAACACAAGTGAGTTGTGGGCGATACAAGTCATACTGCTTACCAACATGTCATACTTTGGTTCAGCGGTATTGTTGGATGAAGCGGCCCAGACCGACATTACGCGTACGCTTACGCGAGACCGGTTTTACCGCCGTGCTTTGCACACAGGTGACTAGCGGGTGTCTGTTTCTCCAACTTTAGTTGAACCGAGTGTGGCTACACCCGGTCCTTGCGAAGGTTAAAACAACACTAACTTGACGAACTATCATTGTGGTTTTGATGCGTAGGTAAGAACGGTTCTTGCTCAGCCCGTAGCAGCCACGTAAAATTTGCAACAACAAAGTAGAGGACGTCTAACTTGTTTTTGCAGGGCATGTTGTGATGTGATATGGTCAAGACATGATGCTATATTTTATTGTATGAGATGATCTTGTTTTGTAACCGTAGTTATCGACAACTGGCAGGAGCCATATAGTTGTCGCTTTATTGTATGAAATGCAAACGCCCTATAATTGCTTTACTTTATCACTAAGCGGTAGCGATAGTCGTAGAAGCAATAGATGGCGTAACGACAATGATGCTACGATGGTGATCACGACGGTGACGATGGTGATCACGACGGTGCTTTGGAGATGGAGATCACAAGCACAAGATGATGATGGCCATATCATATCACTTATATTGATTGCATGTGATGTTTATCCTTTATGCGTCTTATCTTGCTTTGATTGACGATAGCATTTTAAGATGATCTCTCACTAAATTATCAAGAAGTGTTCTTCCTGAGTATGCACTGTTGCAAAAGTTCTTCGTGCTGAGACACCACGTGATGATCGGGTGTGATAGGCTCTACATTCAAATACAAC
>NW_025236506.1:0-5253 GCF_018294505.1 Triticum aestivum | reverse complement strand
GAAAGCTGGCGCGGTTCGTTGGGCAACCCTTCTCCGCTGTCGAAGAGGAAACCAAGGTTGTGGATGACATCGTGGATCTGTGCAGCTTTGAGAAGCTGAGCAGCCTCAAGGTGAACAAGGCGGGCCCTGTGGTGTTCACCAAGTACCCTCGTGAATCTTACTTCAGGAGAGGGGGTGTAGGAGACTGGATGAACCATATGACACCTGAAATGGCACATCGTTTTGACGCCCTTTTGCAAAGCAAGTTCCACGGATCGGGCCTAGATCTCCTGTGAATTCTATTTACCAGCATGCAAACTTGTAAGATTTTACGCTATGATCTTTTGTGAAATATTATTATTCAACATGCATGTCATGTGTAAGATCGGACCAAAGAGAGCCCTGCCTAGTCCCATCTGCCGACGAGTAGACATGACCGAAACACTCGAGCACAAAAGGCAGGTCACCATCGCGGTTGTTATTATTATTATTATCAGCTTTGCACAAACTGTTAGATGCTAGTTTCTAAAATTTTGGGGACGATTAGAATCTTCATACCAGTTTGTATACATGCATGATAGCTTAAATATAAAATTAGCTAATACACAAACTAATGATCAAATATTCTACCACAAGTAAAATTTGCATAACAAGGTAAAATCCAAAGAGCACCATAGAAGATTGCCAGACTTTATTCTATGTGTTTCAGGTGTAAGAGCCACGAGCCACATTCAAACTGATGAAAAAAAACAACATTTTTCTAATTGAAAATACATTTTGTGTTATGCTCCTCTTGGTATGGTCATTGTCAGAACTAGATGACACCCCGCGCGTTGCTGCGGGATTTTGTAGATGAAATTTGGTGCACAGAGACATGTCCAAAATGATTAAACAAAATATATCAAGACATGTCTCTGTGCATCAAATTGTAATCGTACGAATGACCATAAATTGTACTATCCCCTTCAGCGTACCATTTCTATTATTCATGATCAAACGTCTAACCATCAAAACAGACCTTGTACTTTCAGTTGGAATGGCTGTGGCACAAACACTATTGTTTCCCTACCTTGAATCTCAAAGAAAACAAAGAAATGCTGAGCTTGTGCACTGAATTGAAACAAATAGTACAGTTGTATAAATTTTCTTGGTCCAATAGTCTCATGGCAGCATTACAAACTAACCGTTATTATCCCAGTGTCGTACATGGTACACAGAATTAAACTCTTACAAATCATATACATTACAGAAATTAGATAAATTAAAGACAGACAATCCAAGCTTGTTTCTAAAAGGAACAAAAGTAGTCCAAATTTACCACTCTTTTCCACATCTACCTCCTTCAGAACAGCTCTAGGTCTCTCACTGGATCCTCCATCGACTGCTTTCAGTAACCATATTGGAACATCAGATGCTGATCAGACATGCCAGAACTATCCTTATTTTCCAATAGGAGGATAATCAAAAGTCATTGAGCAGACATACTAATACTCTCTGGACCTGTAGGTGGAGCTAACATTTTGAAGGCTGAACATGTAAAGATCTCTCCCCTCTGAAAAGAACATATATATTTTCCCATTCTAACTCAAACTAAGACATATTTCATAAAATCCTAGAGAATAGGAAACATGCTGAACAAAGTATCTAAACTAAATTCTCTGATCACAGAACCTAGTAAGAGGGCTTCAAAGTTCTAAATAGCGCACCTGTTGAAGCTAATAAAAATTAAATAGACTTGATGTTTCAAAAGCCAATTATGTAAAATCCTTGCATCATTATATCTCACCATTAAACATCTAAATGTTTAACCGTCAACAGGGGGGTCAATAGCTCCTGTGCGACACATTTGAGGTGAATTGGCTTGAGTGCGACGTTGTTCGAGCAAATGGCTGTGGTGCGACACATTTGAGCAGGTAAATAGCCCACGCATGACATGGCTGTTTAATGTGGTTAAATTGGTCGTCAACCAAGCCCTTTATGTTAGGACATGTGGGTCCAACTTAATTGCTCCTCAAAACAGCTGACAGTGCCCTGCCGCCCGACCGTGTCGGGCCCGCCACTCTGCCCCCTCCCCCCCTTCTTCTCCGGTGGCGGCGGATCTTGCATTCTCCGGCGGCGGCGGAGCCCTCGTTCTCAACGGCGGCGGAGCCTTTGTCCTCAAAAAATGGTGAGTGAGAACCCTAGTCCCCCTCCTGTTCCTCTCTCGGCCCCGTAGATCTCAGCTCGTTTCCTCTGTTTTCGCTTGTTGAATCGATAGGTTGTGAGGGGAGCCCATGGGCATACTGAGATGGAGCCGCCAGATTGAACTTCGAATAGGTAATGCGCCTCTCTCTGACCCAATTTTGCATGCAATTAGGGCCTAGTCTGCTCTTTCTCACGGGCTCACACTGTCCGCCACTGACACAGGGGATGCTGCCGTTCGGACCTTCGAATTGACGGTCAATTTCTTTCCATCAAAGGCAAAATTAGTTGATGGTAGTATTCAGAACATTGAGAGAGACACAATTGTTAAGTGGGAGGTTGAGTTTACAGAGATTGATCCACAAGTTCTACAGAACATGGGAGAGAAGACAGTGAAGAAATGGGTGGAAAAAATTGGGGAGAATGTTGTTTGGGGTCCAGAGCAAGAAGTATCACTGCTGTGGTTTGATGATTGGAAAGGAGAGTATGTGAGAATGGAAGATGGTGAACAGATTGTTGATGAAATCGATCGGCAAAACGGCTGGACAAGCAAAAGAGCTAATTTTTTTGCTGAGCTGGTTGATCTGAATATTTTTTCGAAGGTTGGATATGTTCCATCACAATTGGCTGCGCAGATGGTAGATGATGAATGGGCTACACAGAGGCCGTTGATTCCCATGTGTATTGAACTTACAGTAATAGCCGAAGAGGGACAGGTTACTGGAACTGAAACTGAAACTGCAGCAACTGTTGATTGGAATGTAGTTGAATTAGATGAGCCTACTGATTTGGTCATTGCACCAATGCCTGACATTGAGATGGCCAAACTTTTTGGCATTCCAGTCGATGAAGAGATAAGCAGGAGTGGGGCGAATCTAGTTTGCCTGCTAATGTTGATGAAGATGTAGATGGACAATTGATGGAACAAGCTGCAGATGAAGTAGATGATGCACATGATGATGAGCTGGTGCATATGTATGACAAAGAAAACCCTGTCATTGAAGTAGGCAAGTTGTTCCCAAGCATGAAGGAGTTTAGGATGTGTTTCAAGACTTATGCAGTGAAACATGAGTTTGATGCCAAGACTGTTTGGACTGATAGAAAGAAGTTTTATGCGAGGTGCAGAGGATTTGATGGTAGTGTCAAGCCTTGCAAGTGGGACATATCTGCTAGATTGCCACCTGACGGAAGTACTGTCAGGGTTAACCAAATCCCCAATCAACATACTTGTATTACAAGTTCACAGAGAGTATCAACCATGACATCACAACTTTGGGTTGCAGAAAAGATCACCCCAATTTTAGCCAAAACACCAAACACCACTGCCAAGAAACTCAAAGTAGACTTGGAAAAGATGTACCCCATTAAACTGAAATATACAACAGTGTGGAAGGCAAAACAAAGGACAATGAAAAATTTATATGGTGATTGGGCAAATACATTTAGGATGCTTTACAACTTCAAAGCAGAGGTGGAAAAGAGGTCACCTGGTAGTGTTGTGGAGATAGATACAGAGGTATCAGCCAAAGGTGAAGTCAAGTTCTCCAAGTTTTTTATGGCTTTGAAGCCATGCATAGATGGCTTCAAAGCACGGTGCCGTCCATATTTGAGCATAGACTCATCATTTTGGATAGGCAAGTGGAATGGTCAGTTGGCAGCATGCAATGCTCTAGATGGACACAACTGGATGTTTCCTATTGCTGTTGGCTTGTTTCAGTCAGAAATAGAGGCTTCGTGGACATGGTTCATGATCCAGTTGAAAAGATGCCTAGGGCCAGTGTCACCTTTGGCTATACACACAGATGCATGTAAGGGGCTTGAAAATTCAGTGAAAAATGTTTTACCACATGCTGAGCAGAGGGTGTGCTTCGGTCATTTGTGGATGAATTTGATCAAAAAATTTAGAGAAGAATTTGGGCGCATGTGGCCAGCAGCAAGATCTTACACTAGACAGACACACAAATATCATCTTGATAAGATAATGGCAGCATGTGACGAGTTTGGTCCATGGCTGAACACGTACCATTCTTTGTTATGGTACAGGTCAGCATTCAACACTGCCATCAAGTGTGACCACATCAACAACAATTTAGCAGAGAGTTTCAACAACAAGGTGAAGGAGTTAAAAGATTTGCCTGTGCATGACATGGTTGACCAAATCAGGATCATGCTCATGCGGTTGTGGGAATTGAGAAGAAGGATAGGTGATTGTCTGCAAGGTGATAAGCTTCCAGCAGTGGTACAACAGGTGGTCAATAGGAGAAGAAGTCTTTCACATTTGTTTGTTGAAAAATCTTCACCTTGGGGTGCTGAAGTTAGAGATAGCAAAACTGGAAGGAGACATGTTGTTAACACTGAATTGCATGATTGCACTTGCCTCGAGTGGCAACACACTGGTAAACCATGTGAGCATGCCATTCTTTTCTTAGCATTCCAACCGAAGATTAAACATGCACCCATATCTGCATGAATATTATTCGGTAGCAAGATTCAAAGCTGCATATGCTACTCCAATTCCAGCACTTACAGATCAGTCTCAGTGGCCTGAAGTGGACATTGAATTTTCCATGTGTCCTCCCTTGACCAAAAGAAAGGCTGGCAGGCCTAAACAGAGTAGATTCAAGGCATGGTTTGAGAAAGGTGGGAGTAGTAAGAAGGGAAAGAAAGATGGAAAGCCAAAAAGGGCCCAAAAAGGTAACAAAAACAGATGCAAGTTGTGCGAGGAACTTGGGCACAGAGTGGGATCTGTCAAATGCCGTTACACTCCTGATAAGCCAAAGTATGTTCTTGTTTATTTGTCTGTATTTGATTTGGTGCTTTTTTCCAATTACTATATCTATAACATTTTCTGCACAGGAGGAAGCGAGCAAGTCAGCCCCTTGTTGTTGAACAGTGTTGGCCAACAAAAAAAGCAAGAGTCAATGGCGGTAGAAAGAAGAGAAGTGTGCCTGAGCCTGAGCAGACTGAAGAAAATCCTGCTGCAGTCAACATTCAGACTGAAGAAACTGATGTGGAGGTGCACACCGAAGAAACTGAACCAGAGCGTGTCGAGGTTCAGACTGAAGAAACTGAACCTGAGCGTGTCGAGGTTCA
>NW_025236505.1:0-5254 GCF_018294505.1 Triticum aestivum | reverse complement strand
GACGGAGCGGTGCGGCGGGGCGGCGCAGCGCGGCGGCGACGAAGGCGGCGGCGGCACTAGGGCGGTGGGGCTGGGGCGCTAGGGTATGGGAGGTCCTGGGCTGGGCTCCCCGGCTTATAAAGCCTGGACGGGCCTAGTGTCCGGGTCAGACACGGCCCGTAGGTCAGCTGCGTTTTTTTAATAAATAGTTACACTCAGAAAAAAGGACAAATGGAATACTAAACGGACTCCAAAAATTCCGAAATAAATTTTCCCCGACTTCTAAAATCAAGCCGCACAAGATGAACATTTATTTGGGGCCTAAATGCAATTTTGAAAAACGTGCATTTTTCCTAAATTCAAATAAAACCAAAATAAATATTATTTGATTTTTTATTAAATCCTCAATATTTCTTTATTTTGGGAAAGTCATTTTATTCCCTCTCTCATATTTTTTTGTAATAGAAATAATTAAAGATAAAATAAATAAAATCAAAAGATCCTATTTTCAAAATTTGAAACAACTCAAATATGAAAATAACGAAATTCCCAACTCTCTCCAAGGGTCCTTGAGTTTGGAAAAATTTCTAGGATCAACCAAAATGCAATAAATATGATATGCAATGATGATCTACTGTATAACATTCCAAATTAAAAATTTGAGATGTTACAGGGAAAGGATGTAAAAACCATAAAATAATAATAATAATAAATAAATAAATAAATTAGATAACGATAATTTCAACAGCGTTGCCTAAACATTAATTAAAATAATAGAAACAACTACTTTTAATATATTTTTACAGGAAATAGCATTTAGTCATACACAACAATTCTTCTACAAACCTCCCTATATTTTATAGACCCTTGTCTCATTTCTCTCACACAAAGTAAATGCCAACTAATGGTCAGCCAAGTAAATTCACACTTGTCCCTAATACAGCCCACAAGAGACACAAGTGGAGGCATGCATGCAAGAGTAACCACGCATGCATGCCAGATGTAATGCGTCTCCAAACCGACATAGCTGTTCACCCCACTTTAAATAGGAGTCATCCCTTTCACTGTGGCCACACACAATCATCCGCTAGAGAAACCCCTCTGCCTTTTCACCTTGCCTTTTCACTTTCTGCCACACTACTATCCTCCACTGCTGTGAAGCTCTTTGGGTTGCATGCGCCACCAGGTACTTATCAAGTACCTTGTTGTGTTAGCCCTTCTTGCTTGACTTCTTATCTATCTCCACCTCGGTTTGAATCAGTCCATGAGCATCTATTCACCTTGATCTATTTAGCTTGCAGTAAAAAGAACAAAATGTTTGCGTAAACACCCAAGTTAGTCAAAACTAATTAGATCAATTGCAAAAGCTTGTAAAAGTTTCTATGAATGACATCCGTGGCTTGTACTAGATCTAACATGCCAAGAATCAAATCCTAATACTAGCAACTTGCTAAGACATGTATGTGTGTATCCAAAAGATCAACCTACCTGTGTATACTACCTTGTCCTAATTATTAATCCCTGCCAATCTGTAGCAAACATTGAGTGATTGATGTTTATAAACTACTCGCAAGTAATTATTTTTGGAATTTCACTGCCACTGTTTACTTCTATATGGTGTTCAAGGATGAGTAGCACAAGTTAGGAATAGCATTTAGATCTAATCAGTAGCAATACCATGACCACACGATAGATTAAATCTTGATTAATTTCATGGCCTTGAGATAAACAAAGCAAAAGAAGGCAACATGGCTGAGAGGGGAATAGTAGGGCCTGAGATAAAATGAACAATATATGCACACCCACGTTCATATATAGCAGGAACTTGTTGTGAAATTTGGAGCACTTCATGGAGAAGGAATCAGGATTAGTACTTACCAGTAGTAGCAGTAGGATGTGGCTAGTCCACACCGTTAGCAGCAAAGCCATGGCAACCGAGCAGCGCCGGTGAAGCCGCACGCGCCCGACGCTCGTGGCTGCACGCCTTGTGTGTGTGGCTGCGCTGGGGGGAGGATGTAGGCATGGATACGTCGTTGCCGCTGCAGCCGGTGGCAAGCCCACCAGACCTGGATCGAGCGGCGCTAGGATTGAGTGGTGGCGGCGTTTTTGGTGGTGGCCGATCAAATAAATAGGGGGAAATGGTAGAGGGAGACGAGGGGAATCTATAGGTGTCCGCCGTGTCGCCGGAGATGCCCGTACGGGGCAGATCTAGGCGACGGCGGCCGTGCTCTGTTCTTGGGGGAGAGAGAGAGGTGAGCGGGCTGGTTCTGTTCGTGGGACATCAGAGAAGTTGAGTAGTCTTTCTGGATAGACACGGGCTGGGGCTTAACCAACGAAGTACTAGTAGTGCAGTACTAGGCTAATGTTTCCTTTTACTTATCATTTCTTTTACCACTCTCTGGACTGGATGACATACGTGCATGCTACTCTGATTTGGATGGCTTAGATGCATTTTATATCTCAATGAAACACTAGGACGTATCAGTACCTAGTTAATTAATTATGGCTTGCCCAACATGGCCGTGTTGCTGGATGTTTAGATTTTAATTAGGCATTATAAACATGTTTGTGAAATAATTATCAGGAGTCGATCTCAGACTCGTAGGAGTCACATCTGGTGGTTCCGAGTTGGTCGAAGCACTATCCGGCAAGTCGTCATCTCCTTGACCATGTCTTGATAAATGTTTTTCGGGCTATGGATCATTTCTAAAAGTTTGCATAAGAATTAAAAATAAATATTTTTCATAAATGAAATAAGATTTGGATCAGGTGGATCCACTAATTTGGCAATTGGACCAGATCAGGTGAAGTATCTGTATTAAGTAGTTGTGACCCGGGCAGGGCTACATTATAAATAAATATTTGGTAGGTAGGGGAGCTTATGTTGGTGAAGGCAACCCAGGTAGGGTTGGCTTGGATGGCAGGCTCCTCTACATAGGGTATCAGATTAGGACACAACCAACTAGCGCTTACTTCAAAAGCGGCGCAAATCGTACTGACCATAGACCTGGAATGGGACGTGCTGAACCGACTACCCATGCCAAGTAGCTGCCTCTGCATGGGTGAGAAGGTGGTTGTAGCCGGGTAGGTACAGTCACCCTAGGGCGGGACCGCCGGTTGGGGGTCTCGACCCGCGGGCCTTTAGTAAGGCAAGGTGGAAAAGCAGAGGTAGTGTACGGGCTGGTTAAAGGTTCTGGTTCCTTGGTCTAGTCGTGCGCACGGGTAGCGCATGGACGACTTGTACCAAGTGATGCTATGGGCAAAGCAGTACACCTCTGATCAGAGTAAATGTGATATCACTCCCAGCTTCCGGGATTGGAAGTGCGTCGTGTGGGTTTTCCTCTAACACAGGATGTAAGATCCCACGCCGCTCTGTCACCAGTAGATTTTATGAATAAAATTTGGTTTTCAACAAAATGGGTTAAGGGAAAATATTTTTACCTACATAGTATTTTGAGATAATGGCTCGGTGGTGGTAGCCGTGGCCGATGAAGTTTTTCCTCTTTAAAAACTCATACATTCACTTTTCACGGCGACTTGCGGAGTACATATTTTATATGTACTCAGCTGCACTTATGTTGTTTTTCAGAGCAAGAGAGTTATGAGAACTCTGAGGCGATAGAGAATGGTACTTATGATGAGTCTAGTCATTTTAATGACTTTGGTTATACTAAGGTGGAGTATGATTATGAGGAAGTCGACAATCAAGGCTATGAAGAGTAGATGCCCTCCATGGTTGGTCGAAAAGGCTCGTACTATAAGTGGTGACGATATATCATCATGGCCGCTTAGGCTTAGTCCACACTTGAGGTGTCTATGTAATAAAAGCTTGCCTACTCATGGCAGCTGTTCCACTTGTACATGACACTGTTCTCCTTAACTGATCCTGGCGCAACTCTGAAGTGACGGCTTCCGTTACGCCTGACTCTGTTGGATGTAATGGGGCATCACAAAAGAGGTGGTATCAGAGCAACGTTAAGGAAACAATCATGTATTTGGTTAGAGACAGTCTGAGCCCTAGGAAAGATAGGTTCCCTCCTTGCCTAAAATAAATTAAAAGTTTTCTCAAAAAAATGACTCAAGTCAATTGAAGATTAAATAATTTAGACCACACAATTGTGCAACAAAAATGTGTTTATTTATTTATTTACTATCCTTGGTAAAATTAATTTTACACTGCGTTATAACTAACTACATTCTTAAATTGCTCAATGTAGGATGACGAGTGGTAGGATGTTTGGTACGGGTGCTGAGTATGGTGGTTTTGCTCTGTTCTTGGTTGAGCTTCTTGGTCTTCTAGGTGTGTTGATTGCACCGTACTACACAGTGTTTCACGACCCGTGTTCCACGGGGTACTTAGTCACAGTGCACATTCCTGAGAGCTTAGATGTCCCTTCTAGGTACAGTGTTGCCCGTTACAACTTTGTTTCAGCACTTCAGGGTGCGGCACGAGATGCCGCTTTACACCTTTTCCACGCCTACCACTCTCTCCTTCAGTACGTGGGCAGAGGCGAGTGGCCTCATTAGCTAGAGGAGGCAGGGAGTTCTTATGCACCTACGCCCATTGTCGCTCCTTCACCTTTTGCGTCCACTTCCACTTTCCCTCCACTTTCACCATGTCCTCCTATTTTACCTCCCACATTTTTACCACCACCAGCTTCGACTGCCGCTCGTCCACCTCTGTACCCGACAGTCCCACCCAATCGTGCAGACCACCCAGCTCGTAGAGTCATCAGGGGTTCCTCCTCTCACGCAATGTCACGTCCCTCCACACCGTACGAGCGTCCACCTGCACCTCAGCTTGTTCAGGACCTATTAGATCAGGTTGCCACTCTTCAGAGGCGCTGTTCCGAGCTTGAGCGGGCGAACATCGAGATGTCCACTGCGTTGAGGGACTACACCCGTCCGGGTATGGCCCTCAACCCTCTTCAGATCAACAGCTCACCTTCCGCCTCTCCAGGTCGGGTAGGGTACCCGATTGACCAGGAGTCTCTTGTCGCCGACGAGCCTTCCTCTCAGGTTGCTCCTTGTCGGTGTCAAAACCGGCGGATCTCAGGTAGGGGGTCCCGAACTGTGCGTCTAGGCCGGATGGTAACAGGAGGCAAGGGACATGCAGTTTTACCCAGGTTCGGGCCCTCTCGATGGAGGTAAAGCCCTATTTCCTGCTTGATTAATATTGATGATATGGGTAGTACAAGAGTAGATCTACCACGAGATCGAATAGGCTAAACCCTAGAAGCTAGCCTATGGTATGATTGTTGATATGTATGTTGTC
>NW_025236504.1:0-5254 GCF_018294505.1 Triticum aestivum | reverse complement strand
TTCTAGTGCAAACTATTCAATAATCTATTTATGTTATCCAGAACAAAAATACTTCACACACTTTTGTGTTTTGTCTAATTGCAGGTGTATGGGACATTTGTACAATCCACATATGAAGATAAGGAAGAAAGAGATGTTTATTTGCTGTCCAAAAAGTTCTCTCACGTCACTTTTGGCCCAAGAGAAGATAGAGTCCAAGTCTCTCACGTTCTGGATTCAGATTCGGACTGCACAGACACACCTGACTCAAAACGCACACAAGTTTTTCATACGGACTGCGAATTGGGTGATTTTTTTTGTTGGAAACTAGATTTCGTGCACTTTCCAACCCAATTGGAATCACCTTCAAATTTGTCCGGAGCGTTGAGTTGTGGACGAAACAATCTGATGCTGCAGCAGAATCCGAGTCAAACTACAAGTCCAAAGGTGTTACATCACCTCCACTTGGGCCCATTGGCCTTGTACGACCTAGATTTAGTTTTAGGATGCCTTGGGACGTCCTCCCACCTCCTTGGCCGCCACCCCTTGCTCCTATATAAGTAGATCCATCTAGTAGCTTTTCCTTGGGGATTTGTTTAGTTAAAAGTTAGCCATTGCAACTTCGTGTACTTCGTTTGTGTCCGACGACCAGACCAAGACCGCTTACGGATCCCCACCTTTATCAATACTTCATATATATTCGCAATATTCAGATTGCTTTTATCATATTCTTGCTCGTTCTTCGATTGCTTGCAGGAATAGACCTTCGTGGTCAGGTTGATCGTGCTCCGGCGTGGTCAATAACCTCAGGAGATTGGTTTAGCGATTGCTAAGGCGCAACGTCGTGCACGTTTGTAGTCGGATCGTCAAAGTCGTCTCCACCAAATCGATAGTTATCATCTCATCGAAAGATCGGGACACCCTCGCCTCTATCATTTAATGTGTGCCTCCTATGATCTTGAGCCCTACATGTGTTTTGTTGTATGCCATGCCATCTTTACAGGGGTGTGTGCCATGTATTTTTGTGATCATTGTGGTGACTAGCACAAGCATGCAAAGTAGCTCTCGTGATGTTGCTGATTTCAGGGACTTAGAATTCTTCTAAGTCATTTCCCTGTTGATATTTTTATGCCATGTATTCTTGTTGCTATAGAGTGATCTATGCCTCTTTTGAGCATGATCGGTAAGGATGATTTTGAGATATTGTTATGCTCTATCCATCCATGTCTTTGTTTGCAATTATGGAGCACCCTAGCATGACTCAATCTTGCTCTACTTTTGCTATAAAACGTTCCTGGTAGATTGTTTACGTGTTAATCAATTTTGCCGAGGTTGTTGTAGTTGATCCATGCATGCTATGAGAGTGTACTTGCCATGGTTAGCTTATTTATCATGTCTACTTGCTGGGTGTATGCTTAGCTTGTCATGCAATGCCTTGTGGTGAGTGCATCGAGATCGCAAACTTGCCTACGTAATTCTGTTTTGCCATGTTCCAGTTTTCTGCCAAGTCTGAATCTGTTAACGAAACTTGCTATGTTAACATGGTTGCCATTGTATTTTCTGATCCCTTTTGGCTTATGGTCAGTAAGGGACTTTTGTTATATGCTTTGTGTAGTTTCATGCCATGCCTTGCTTTGCCATGATATGTTCCTGTAGCATGTTGTTATCTTGCTCTAAACATTGCTTCCTGATGTTAAATCCTGCCATGTCATTTTCACCAAGTCTGTGAACCTGATATCTTTTGCATTTTTGCCATGCTTGTTTGAACCTGTTATTGTGTGAATTAGCCGTAGCTCAGTGTTCATCTTTTGTCAAGCATCTTGAGTGGATCACTGCCATGTGCTTTGTTGTTATGTTAGAGTGCAGTAGCTTGTTGTTCTTGATGCATTTAGATGGCCTCGTGCTGTTAATCGTAGCTTTGCGCCATTATTGTTTTGCTTGTCATTTGCAAACCGTGCATCCGATTCCGGTGATCTTTATATCGATTTCAACCGAAATCAACTCATCTTTCCAGCGGCACTCTTGGTTTTCCAAGCTGAGGACTGGTTCAATCTTTCCCTTCTGAAACACGCATATGCATTGCATATTACATCCCGCATATCATGACATGTTTTGCATTGTGTTGCTTGTGCATTGCACGTGGTTGATTGTGTCTCCCTTTGCTTGTGTTCTTGCTTTGGGTAGAGCCGGGAGAAGAGTACGCTAAAGAGGATCAAGCTTATGTAAACTCGGAGAACTTTGCAGGCAAGATGACCATACCCTCAAGATCACTTCTATCTTTGCTTGCTAGTTGATCGCTCTATTTCTATGCCTATGCTACGATACCTACCAATTGCTTATCATGCCTCCCATATTGCCATGTCAAACCTCTAACCCACCTTGTCCTAGCAAACCGTTGTTTGGCTAAGTTACCGCTTTGCTCAGCCCTCTTATAGCGTTGTTAGTTGCAGGTGAAGATTGGAGTTTGTTCCTTGTTGGAACATGTTTTTTTGTTGGGATATCATTATTATATCTTGTCTACTTTAATGCACCTATATACTTGGTAAAGGGTGGAAGGCTCGGCCTTATGCCTGGTGTTTTGTTCCACTCTTGCCGCCCTAGTTTCCGTCATACCGGTGTTATGTTCCTTGAGTTTATGTTTCTTACGCGGTTAGGTTATAATGGGAACCCCTTGACAGTTCGCCTTGAATAAAACTCCTCCAGCAAGGCCCAACCTTGGTTTTACCATTTGCCACCTAGCCTCTTTTCCCTTGGGTTCCGCGGACTCAAGGGTCATCTTTATTTTAAACCCCCAGGCCAGTGCTCCTCTGAGTGTTCGTCCAAACTAGAGCCCCTTGCAGCGCCACCTCGGGGAAACTCAAGGGTTGGTTTTAGTTGTACGGATTGCTTATCCGTTGTGCCCTGAGAACGAGATATGTGCAGCTCCTATCGGGATTTTTCGGCACATTCGGGTGGTTTTGCTGGACTTGTTTTACCATTGTCGAGATGTCTTATAACCGGGATTCCGAGTCTGATTGGGTCGTCCTGGGAGAAGGAATATCCTTCGTTGAGAGCTTGTGATGGGCTAAGTTGGGACACCCCTGCAGGGATTTGATCTTTCGAAAGTCGTGCCCGCGGTTATACGCAGATGCGAACTTGTTAATGTCTGGTTGTAGAAAACCTGAAACTCTACTTAATTAAAATGGATCAACAGCGTGTGTAGCCGTGAGGGTCTCTTTTCAGCGGAGTCTGGGAAGAGAACACGGTCTCGTGTTATGCTTGAACGTAGGTTGTTCTAGGATCACTTCTTGATCATAGTTTCTCGACCGTGCCTTGCCTTCTCTTCTCGCTCTCATTTGCGTATGTTAGCCACCATATATGCTAGTGCTTGCTGCAGCTGTACCTCATACCTTTTCCCTACCTATAAGCTTAAATAGTCTTGATCGCGAGGGTGTGAGATTGCTGAGTCCCCGTGACTCACAAATTACTTCCAAAACCAGATGCAGATGCCGTTCCAGGAGATGCGACTGAGCTCAAGTGGGAGTTCGATGAGGACTCAGGACGATACTACGTTTCCTTTCCTGACGATCAGTAGTGGAGCCCAGTTGGGGCGATCGGGGACATTATGCATTTCGGGTTGTCTTTATTTTGGTTCCGTAGTCGGACCTTGATTGTATCTCGATGATTGTAATGTTATATTTATGTATTGTTTTACGTGGCGAGTGTAAGCCAACTATGTACCTCTTTTCTTATTCAGTACATGGGATGTGTAAAGATTACCCCTCTTGCGACATTGCCTATAATGCGGTTATGCCTCTAAGTTGTGCTCCGACAAGTGGGAGATATAGCCGCATCGTAGGTGTTACAGTACAGTACTCTTCCGATGGAAGTCGTTCCTTGACCACGTTGGCCACGCCGCGCCGAGAGCACTAGGGCGGTGGACGACGGCGAGGCCTAGGAAGGGGATACGCGGAGCCGGGGAAGACGCGGCAGTGGATGCCCACGCGGAGAGCAGTATGAGGGGTCACTGGTTCGCTGCGGTGTGAGGCTACCGTCGCCGCAAAATAATAGGGGGTGTGGGTGAGTAGAGGGATGGCTTGGCCAGCGGTGGGAGTAGTAGGGGCGGTGAGGCCTCCGCCGCATCGCAGCCGGCCACGGGAGGCAGGAGCACGAGGCACGACCGGCGCTGGTTTGGGCGGCTAGAGCAAGAAGACCAGAGGTTGAAGAAGCACTACGGCCATTGGATGGACATCGTAGGGTCACTGGAGCTAGAATCGTGCATATTGACTAAGTTGACAAAGCTCTCCATCCCCGTCAATTTAGTTGGCCCACAAGTCAGCCTGCCACTATACTGGGTCCCAGCTAGCAGGGGAGTATTCATTTTTTTGTGCGTAATAAGGAGGCACTTCCTTGCGTGCAAAGATATAGATGGTGGGTCCAAGCTGTCAGCGGCGGTAACGTTTTTTTCACGAAATATAGAGTCCCTTTCGGTGGGTCCCACATGTCAGGTGGAGGAATCATTATTTTGCGCGTAATAAGGAGGCATTTCCTTGCGTGCGGCCGTGGACCCAGCTGTCAGCCTCTCCACGTACAGTCCACTTCAGATGCATGTCGGTCGTTGACCACGTTGACCAAGCCGCGCCGAGAGCACCAGGGCGGTGGACGACGGCGAGGCCTAAGAAGGGAACGACTCGGAGGCAGGGAAGACTCGATAGTTGTTTCCCACGCAGAGGGGAGTACGACAGTACGAGGGTTTACTAGTTCGTCTGCTGTCGCTGGAGAATAACAGCAGGTGTGGGTGAGTAGAGGGATGGCTAGGCCAGCGATGAGAGTACGTGATAGAGGCAAAGGTGTCCCGTCTTTCGATGAGATGGTGGATTTCGCTTTGGTGGAAGTCGACTTTGACGATCCGACTACGAACGTGCGAGGACGTCGCGCCTTAGCAATCGCTAAACCAACTCCGAGAGGTTATTGACCACGCCGGAGCACGATCAACCTGACCACGAGGGTCTGTTTCCTGCGAGCAAACGAAGAACAAGCAAGAAACTAAGATTGCAATCTGGATATTGCGAATATAAGATGAAAGCTTTAATGATCAAGGTGGGGTTCTGTGACGCCTTTGTCTGGTCGTTGAACACAAACGAAGTACGCGAAGTTGCAGCTATGGCGAACTTTTAATCTAAACAAAACCCAAAGTCTAAACGATGCCCTAAGGGCTGTATATATGGAGGAAGAGGGGGGAATTTCGTGGCCCTTGGTGGAGGGGTCCGAAATCAACCCTATCTCTTGTTTCCCC
>NW_025236503.1:4236-5255 GCF_018294505.1 Triticum aestivum | reverse complement strand
ACACGGCCCACTTCAATGTTTTGTAAACTTATTTGAACTCCGGACTTCTTTTGTGTTCAGTATGCAGCATTCAAAGCGACGTTATCAATTTCCAACATGTTCTGACATCATTTGTTATTTTTCCGTCATTTACCTAATTGTTTTAGAGAGCTAAATAACCGTGAAATTGAAAATCACTACAAAATGAATCCTGAAAATGTTGAAACTTGGCATGGTATCATCATATCACCCGCATAGCATGCGCGAAAGAGTAGAGAGGGTCACAGCAAAAACTGGACGCACTTCGTGTACAAACTGGACAAACTCTTTCGAAGTATCAGGGTTTCGGACGAGAACTCATCTGTTACACGGCCAACATAAATGTTTTTTAAACTTATTTGAACTCCGGACTTCTTTTGTGTTCAGTATGCAGCATTCAAAGCGCCGTCATCAATTTCCAACATGTTCTGACATCATTTGTTGTTTTCAGTCATTTACCTAATTGTTTTAGAGTGCTAAATGACCGTGAAATTGAAAATCACTACAAAATGAATCCTGAAAATGTTGAAACTTGGCATGGTATCATCATATCACCCACATAGCATGCGCAAAAGAGTAGAGAGGGTCACGGCAAAAACTGGATGCACTTCGTGTACAAACTGGACATACTCTTTCGGAGTATCAGGGTTTCGGACGAGAACTCATCTGTTACACGGCCACTTCAATGTTTTTAAACTTATTTGAACTCTGGACTTCTTTTGTGTTTAGTATGCAGCATTCAAAGCGACGTCATCAATTTCCAACATGTTCTTACATCATTTGTTGTTTTTCGGCCATTTACCTAATTGTTTTAGAGAGCTAAATGACCGTGAAATTGAAAATCACTACAAAACGAATCCTGAAAATGTTGAAACTTGGCATGGTATCATCATATCACCCGCATAGCATGCGCGAAAGAGTAGAGAGGGTCACGGCAAAAACTGGATGCACTTCATGTAAAAACTGGACAAACTCTTTCGGAGTATCAGGGTTTCGGACGA
>NW_025236503.1:2213-3084 GCF_018294505.1 Triticum aestivum | reverse complement strand
GTGTTCAGTATGCAGCATTCAAAGCGACGTCATCAATTTCCAACATGTTCTGACATCATTTGTTATTTTTCCGTCATTTACCTAATTGTTTTAGAGAGCTAAATAACCGTGAAATTGAAAATCACTACAAAATGAATCCTGAAAATGTTGAAACTTGGCATGGTATCATCATATCACCCGCATAGCATGCGCGAAAGAGTAGAGAGGGTCACAGCAAAAACTGGACGCACTTCGTGTACAAACTGGACAAACTCTTTCGGAGTATCAGGGTTTCAGACGAGAACTCATCTGTTACACGACCCACTTCAATGTTTTTTAAACTTATTTGAACTCTGGACTTCTTTTATGTTTAGTATGCAGCATTCAAAGCGACGTCATCAATTTCCAACATGTTCTGACATCATTTGTTGTTTTTCGGCCATTTACCTAATTGTTTAGAGAGCTAAATGACCGTGAAATTGAAAATCACTACAAAACGAATCCTGCAAATGTTGAAACTTGGCATGGTATCATCATATCACCCGCGTAGCATGCATGAAAGAGTAGAGAGGGTCACGGCAAAAACTGGACGCACTTCGTGTACAAACTGGACAAACTCTTTCGGAGTATCAAGGTTTCGGACGAGAACTCATCTGTTACACAGCCCACTTCAATGTTTTTTTAAACTTATTTGAACTCCGGACTTCTTTTGTGTTCAGTATGCAGCATTCAAAGCGACGTCATCAATTTCCAACATGTTCTGACATCATTTGTTTTTTCGGTCGTTTACCTAATTATTTTAGAGAGCTAAATGATCGTGAAATTGAAAATCACTACAAAATGAATCCTAAAAATGTTGAAACTTGGCATGGTATCATCATATCACCCGCAT
>NW_025236503.1:1407-2203 GCF_018294505.1 Triticum aestivum | reverse complement strand
TTTGTGTTCAGTATGCAGCATCCAAAGCGCCGTCATCAATTTCCAACATGTTCTGACATCATTTGTTGTTTTTCAGTCATTTACCTAATTGTGTTAGAGAGCTAAATGACCGTGAAATTGAAAATCACTACAAAATGAATCCTGGAAATGTTGAAACTTGGCATGGTATCATCATATCACCCACATAGCATGCGTGAAAGAGTAGAGAGGGTCACGGCAAAAACTGGACGCACTTCGTGTACAAACTGGACATACTCTTTCGGAGTATCAGGGTTTCGGACGAGAACTCATCTGTTACACGGCCACTTCAATGTTTTTTAAACTTATTTGAACTCCGGACTTCTTTTGTGTTCAGTATGCAGCATTCAAAGTGATGTCATCAATTTCCAACATGTTCTGACATCATTTGTTGTTTTTCGGTCATTTACCTAATTGTTTTAGAGAGCTAAATGACCGTGAAATTGAAAATCACTACAAAATGAATCCTGAAAATGTTGAAACTTGGCATGGTATCATCATATCACCCGCATAGCATGCGCGAAAGAGTAGAGAGGGTCACGGCTAAAACTGGACGCACTTCGTGTACAAACTGGACAAACTCTTTCGGAGTATCAGGGTTTCGGACGAGAACTCATCTGTTACACAGCCCACTTCAATGTTTTTTAAACTTATTTGAACTCCGGACTTCTTTTGTGTTCAGTATGAAGCATTCAAAGCGACGTCATCAATTTCCAACATGTTCTGACATCATTTGTTATTTTTCGGTCATTTACCTAATTGTTTTAGAGAGCTAAAT
>NW_025236503.1:0-816 GCF_018294505.1 Triticum aestivum | reverse complement strand
GAACTCATCTCTTACACGGCCAACTTAAATGTTTTTTAAACTTATTTGAACTCCGGACTTCTTTTGTGTTCAGCATGCAGCATTCAAAGTGATTTCATCAATTTCCAACATGTTCTGACATCATTTGTTGTTTTTCGGTCAGTTACCTAATTGTTTTAGAGAGCTAAATGACTGTGAAATTGAAAATCACTTCAAAATGAATCCTGAAAATGTTGAAACTTGGCATGGTATCATCATATCACCCACATAGCATGCGCGAAAGAGTAGAGATGGTCACGGCTAAAACTGGACGCACTTCGTGTACAAACTGGACATACTCTTTCGGAGTATCAGGGTTTCGGACGAGAACTCATTTGTTACACGGCCACTTCAATGTTTTTAAGCTTATTTGAACTCTGGACTTCTTTTGTGTTTAGTATGCAGCATTCAAAGCGACGTCATCAATTTCCAACATGTTCTGACATCATTTGTTGTTTTTCGGCCATTTACCTAATTGTTTAGAGAGCTAAATGACCGTGAAATTGAAAATCACTACAAAATGAATCCTGAAAATGTTGAAACTTGGCATGGTATCATCATATCACCCGCGTAGCATGCGCGAAAGAGTAGAGAGGGTCACGGCAAAAACTGGACGCACTTCATGTACAAACTGGACAAACTCTTTCGGAGTATCAGGGTTTCGGACGAGAACTCATCTCTTACACGGCCCAGTTCAATGTTTTTTAAACTTATTTGAACTCCGGACTTCTTTTGTGTTTAGTATGCAGCATTCAAAGTGATGTCATCAATTTCCAACATGTTCTGACATCATTTGTT
>NW_025236502.1:0-5255 GCF_018294505.1 Triticum aestivum | reverse complement strand
TATACTTGAATGTTATGAATAAAATGAGTCTTTAATGATTGTTCAGATAACATTGTGCATGTGCAAATTGGACAGGAGTACATATACAAAAATCTAGGCAGAACTGACTGTCAATTGTTGTTCCAAACCGAATTGAACAGGGGTACATATGCAAATCTCTAAGCTGAATTGATTGTCAAGTGATGCCCCAAACTAAATTGAACTAAATGGCAGCTACTGCTCATAACAAAAGTGATCTTAATGGCACCCACACCTTATCTTGAACTGAAGTAAATAACATCTACTACCCATAACAAAGGTGAAATGGATGGGCACCTAGAACTGAACCAAATGGAAACTATTGCCAAGAAATGATCCAAACTGAATGGCATCCAAAATAGAAATATTCCCCCAGGCTGACAGCTAACAGTGACATTCAAAGGCTGTTGGGCATAATCTTGTTTGAGCTAAAAAACTTCTGGATAGAGGCTTCCATAGGCTAAAAATGTTACTCTGTTGATCCAAATCGTGCAAGTGAGGTACCGTTAGAAAGGTATGACTACGTACAACAACTTTGATTTTGGTCCTAAGTTGAAATTATGCACCGATTGAGACCATTTTCAGGTTTGACCCTTCCTGATTGCATCTACCTAGGACAGGTCAAAAAGGCAGGCTACAGAGATTTACTTGGCATTGACAAGCAGAGCAACGCGTCTGCTCTAGGTTCTGGCGATCTTGTTCTCGCGTTGTTTCTTCTCTCGGCTTCTCGTGTTGTTTCTTCCCTGGGCTTGTCGCGCCCTTTTCTATGCTGGAAGCACGTCGTTTTCCTCTCCTGTTCGCTGATATGGGCTTTGGGCTAACTATTTCACTATGTTTCCAGCGTGTTCGAGCCGTTGACGCTCGATGTGTATCTAGCTAACGACAAGCAACAACGTCCCTCTGCAGTTTTCCCCTATACTTCAAAGGATCTCGTTCCCTGGTGCCGGTGTCCTGGACTAGGGGTACCAACCTATGTGCCCCACAGTCCATGGGCCGAGCTTACGGCCCGCCGAGGACACCGCCGAAGACTTGGCGTATACTTCAGGGACAACTCTGATAGTCGGCATGCTTATTCCTAGTTGGCTACCGACCATATGTAACCCTAAATACCCACGGTGCCTATATAAGCTGAGATGTTTAGTCCGTAGAGGCACAATCACGAGCCTTAGGATTTAGAACAAAACATACGATCTCAAGGAAGGTCATCTTGTACTCGATACTCCATCACGTCAATACAATCAAAGCAGGACATAGGGTCTTACCTCTTCGAGAGGGCCCGAACCTGGGTAAACATCGTCTCCCTTGTCTCTTGTTACCCATCGTTCCCAGATCAACAACTCGGGACCCCCTACCGAAGATCAGCCAGCTTTAGTACCGACATTGGTGGCCCATATAGGTCCCGGTGTTTGGTAAAAAAGGATCGATGAATCGTCTTCAGATCAACAAAAACATCTGTTATGGAGACATCTTTGTCCCCGACCAACTTTTTGCGTTCGACAACATTGTCCTTCACGCCAACGCGACCGAACATCTCGATAGTGTCGAAAGCTTCAGTCTAAACCAAGTTATCATGTTTGGAAGTTTGGAATACACTGCTAACTCCTACGGCGATCTCTCCCTCTCTGGCTGGAGGCCAAATCAGCTTGAGATCTCCTTGGCTACTATGGCCTCAACCTCAGAACCAGCCTCCGATCTAGAATCTGGGTTAGATCTTATGTTGGACCCAACCTTAAGTGTGGATCTGACCACTATTTCATCGGATCTTGACCTCAAGTTAGATCTTACCTCAGAACCGGCTCCAAGCTCGGATCCGATCACTTCTCTTGCAGATCAGGAGTTGGCCTTGGCTGGACAGAGCTCTGACGTTGCGTCAGGCGACCCATGAAGCATACTACAATCAAGCAATGGACCCGACGGACCTCTCGCACTTAAACGAGGTGCTAGACCAAATCCAAAATCTTGCAATTTCATCCTTGGTCTATGACCAAATCGGATGTAAAGCCGAAGGAAATTTATATCCCACCCTCCACCAACCTAGTCGCTATGGTCAAATATTTAACCAATGTACTAAACTACTATAGGATTGAGAAGATAGGTCTAAAGGGGAGGTGAATAAACACATAACACACCAAAGGTGCAACTTTTAGTTTCCTTGAAGTTTAGGCAGATGTTGGCACTAGTTAAGTTGCAACCAATACTTTCTACACATGCATATCTAGAGATAGAGCAGCGAAAATAGTACAACATGCAAGTGTGCGGAAAGTAAAGGGGTAGAGATGGGAAGATCAAATGCAATGAAGACACAGTGATTTTTGGCGTGGTACGTCCATGTTGACTTCAAGCCATGCTGGGTAATGGCTTCTCGAGTCCATGGAGGGCTCCACCCATGAAGGGTCTATGAAGAAGCAACCTTGTCTATTCCACCATGGCTTACATCCACAAAGGACTAGCCTCACTCGGGGTCGATCTTCACTAAGTAGGCAATTTCCTAGCCCTTGCAAACTCCTTGGTTCAACTCCATATGACCTTGGAGGCTCCCAAGTGACACCTAACAAATCTAGGAGACACCACTCTCCAAAAGGTAATAGATGGTGTATCGATGATGAACTCCTTGCTCTTGTGCTTCAAAAGATAGTCTCCTCAACACTGAACCACTCTCTCACAGATTTGGCTTGGATAGAAGAAGGATTGGAGTGGAAGGCAACTTCAGGAGGCTAGAGATCAAGGTTCAAACGGTTGGATTGGAATCTCTTGATCTCAACACATTAGTAGGTGGTTCTCTCTTAGAAAATGAATGGTGGAAGTGTAGTTTCATTCTGATGGCTCTCAGAAAGAGTAAGTGGGGGTGAAGGGGTATAAATATCCTTCACCAAGAATCCAACCGTTACAACTGTTTGACACAACTCGGTGGCACTGAAACGAAAATCTCAGTGAGACTGACCTGTGTAAAAGATTCGAACATTAGGATTCTCGGTGGGATCGAACGAACCACTCAGTCGCTCGGATATACGATGACCTAATCAAGGCTCGTTTCGGTAATTCCAATCAAACCAACTCGGTTATTCCAAAATGGAATGAAAGAGTTACAGAAACTTGGCCAGTGCAAATCGGTGGGACCGATCGTCATCTCAATGGAACCGAGTTTCTAGGATTTGGCTAGTGGCTCTACATGAAGTAACTTGGCGGGTCCGGAGGTATAGGATTGGTGGGACCGAGTCTAGAAGTTAGGGTTTTGGACAAATAGGATTCGGAGAAAATGGTTGAGGGTTTGGAGCAATATCTTCAAGCACTTGAGCAACTAACACTATTAGGGAAAACCCTGGCAGTAGCGTGGTGTTTTGGCATATCAGTAGCGCGGGTGGGCACGCTACTGCTACAGCGCTACAACTAACTCTTAGATGTTGTCCCCACCACACTACTTCTACTTTAGTTTAACAGCAGCGTGTTTCTGAGAACCTCACTACTGTTAAAGCTACAACGCGCCTTTCTACCACGCGCTTCTGCTAACGCGACACTTCTGCTACATACAAACCCAGCGCTACTGTTACTATTTTCTATATTTTTTCTGAAGTGTTTTTACTCTGTTTTTAATAGGTTTTATACAATAGCCTCTGTCATATCATTCTAACATATAAGGACCCTAGCCAACTTGGCTCCAGGATTCTCCCCCGATTGGGCCTTCAATGACCGTTCGATTTGCCTTTCCAGCGCATCTGAGCCGTTTGATCTTCACAACAGTCAAACCCAATTTTCACCTCGTGGTAGTTTTAGCTGGCCAATGACGAGTGGGCTCGTCTCGTGCTCCTGTTGGCTGGGTCAGTGCTACGTCTTGAGCTTGCATTGGTTTTCCTTGAAGAGGAAAGGGTGATGCAGCAATAGTAGCGTAAGTATTTCCCTCAGTTTTTGAGAACCAAGGTATCAATCAAGTAGGAGGCTCCTCAAAAGTCCCACACACCTACACAAACAAACAAGAACTCGCAACCAACGCAATAAAGGGGTTGTCAATCCCTTCACGGCCACTTGCGAAAGTGAGATCTGGTAGAGAAAATATGATAAGATAAATATATTTTTGGTATTTTATAATATAGATTGGAAAAGTAAAGATGCAAATAAAAGTAGATTGAAAGCTTATATGATAAAAGATAGACCCGAGGGCCATAGGTTTCACTAGTGGCTTCTCTCAAGATATCATAAGTATTACGGTGGGTGAACAAATTACTGTCGAGCAATTGATAGAAAAGCGAATAATTATGAGATTATCTAGGCATGATCATGTATATAGGCATCACGTCTGTGACAAGTAGACCGACTCCTGCCTGCATCTACTACTATTACTCCACACATCGACCGCTATCCAGCATGCATCTAGAGTATTAAGTTCATAAAGAACAGAGTAACACATTAAGAAAGATGACATGATGTAGAGGGATAAACTCATGCAATATGATATAAATCCCATCTTTTTATCCTTGATGGAAACAATACAATACGTGCCTTGCTTCCCTTGCTGTCACTGGGAAAGGACACCGCAAGATTGAAACCAAAGCTAAGCACTTCTCCCATTGCAAGAAAGATCAATCTAGTAGGCCAAACCAAACTGATAATTCAAAGAGACTTGCAAAGATAACTTAATCACACATAAAAGAATTCAGAGGAGATTCAAATATTTCACATAGATAAACTTGATCATAAACCCACAATTCATCGGATCTCGACAAATACACCGCAAAAAGAGTTACATCGAATAGATCTCCAAGAAGATCAAGGAGAACATGGTATTGAGATTCAAAGAGAGAGAAGAAGCCATCTAGCTAATAACTATGGACCCGAAGGTCTGTGGTAAACTACTCACAACTCATCGAAGAGGCTATGGTGTTGATGTAGAAGCACTCCGTGGTTGATTCCCCCTCCGGTGGAGCACTGTCGAAGGCTCCAAGACGGGATCTCGCGGATACAGAAGGTTACGGTGGTGGAAATAGTTTTTCGTGGTTGCCTTTGATGTTCTCGGGGTACGTGGGTATATATAAGAGGAAGAAGTAGGTCGATGGACGCCTGAGGGGCCCACGATATAGGGGGCGCGCCCTCCACCCTCGTGGCTTCCTCGATTACTTCTTGACTTGCACTCCAAGTCCTCTGGATCACGTTTGTTCCAAAAATCACGCTCCCGAAGGTTTCATTCCATTTGGACTCCTTTTGATATTCCTTTTCTTCGAAACACTGAAATAGGCAAAAAAAAA
>NW_025236501.1:0-5255 GCF_018294505.1 Triticum aestivum | reverse complement strand
AAGGCATTTTTCATGCAAAGCAAGCATGTTAATGTAAACTACCTGACACTTACCCGAATTTGGAGCTCTTCAGGGGCGTTTGCAGATCTGCCTCGCAATGTATCCAATGCCGCCGCATTCTACCGTGGCGAGGAGGGGAGCTCAACGGAGAAGGTCCTCTGGTCTCAGTATGCTGAGGCCGGCCATCCGGTGCCCCCTAGCAACCAGCTGAAGCAGCTGGTCGAACTCCACAAGGTAGCTGAGGAGGCCATGAAGGGCCTGATAGTACGGCTGTGGCCTGGAGAGGCCATGCCTGGGAGCTACTTCGGCCTCGTGCGGCGGCTGGTGGATGCGTGCCCCTGGGTGGAGGTCATCAAGCGCTCCGCCTGTATTGAAGGTGCTCGTCGGGCCCTTGCCCGCGCAAAGGTGCACTGGGGCAAGCTGGATGCGGAGAGGCTTATCACTGACGCGCCGCCAGCGGGCAAGGAGTATCGTACGCCCGAGATGTACTATAAGACTGTCCTGAAGGGTGCCCGCAAGATTGCGGATGAGTGCCCCAAAGATGTAATTATTGAGTAGACTCGCTATGTATTATCCTGTGCGCTGAAAACTTTGTTCATATGCGCTAAGCAACGCTTGTTTAATTTAAATATTACCTTTTGTGCGGCCGTTTATAAAATCTGAGAGATGGCAAGTCGTCGGCTTCAGCCCCCATGCCACTAGTGCTGGGGTGTTCGGGATAAATTTGAGCACTCTTGTTCCCATTTTTGGGTCCATCTAGGGAGGCGCTCAACACAACGAACAAGGCAACCGGACTTATAATGCTTGAACACTCTCACTTAGCCATAGAATTCTATAATTTTAAATTTCGGCGAAGACCCTAGTATTCGGAAGACCGAATTCGGGGCGCTATCCATGCCTTCGTCAGACATTATCCGGTTCTTCTCTCGAAGCGGCATAAGTCTTTAGGGACCCGAAAAGACCTCTCAAATAGCGACCAGTCTCTCGCCTTATCATGCCAGTCAGTTTTAGCTTTCTCCACTGAGGCGCTCGCCCAGCTCAACCGGGGCGCAATCGCAGTGGTTCTCCTAGTGCTACCTTAGCCGACGGAACGGAACGTAAGGTACCAAAATATGGGAGACGGGCAAACCCAACTATTGACCCAAGACATGATTCGGAGCCGATTCATATAATGCTATAAGTTCGGGGTGCCGCACTTGTGAAAGTGTTCGGACTTATCACACCATAATGCGGGGAACATAAGCCCCTGGTGTATTCGGCCGTACCAAAATATACGGGTGCAAGATGTCATTAATGAACATATATGTAAAGTGATGCAATTATAGGCAAAAAATGCTGCATTATTTATTTAAGGAATTCTGCTATGAGTGCGGAATGATACAAATAGTGCGGTAAGCAAGGGATTGGACTAATTAAGCATGTACCCCTTCAGGGGTGGGCTGCGGACTGGTGTGTATAATCAAATTTAATGCTCGTAATGGAGACAACCTGAGTGTTTGTCGCAGCCTTTTTTCCTCCCTGGCTGTTGCATCATGAGTTCAGCGGGCGCGCCGCCGGACAGGGCCTCTGGTGAACGGAGTCCTGTATATAAGAAAAAGGAAAATGAAAAATAAAAAAGGTGACACACTTGGGAGCCCCTGGTGTGGTCGAGCCGCACTCTGGGTCTGTTGTGGTCGTGCACCTCCCCATATGCCCATGGTATCTCCAGAGCGTAGTGATGTATGCGGAGGGCTTGTCTTGCGATCATGCGAGGGCTGGGTTTGGGGCCGCATTGCTATGCGTGCTCGGAACGTGCCAGGTGGTCTTGATTGATGTTGCTCCGGGCGCGTTTGGCTGTGTCCGGTCGTTTAACGGCCGGACTCGAAAATTGCCTTAGAAGGCTGCTCTGTACTTCTGCCGCGAGAGCCGCTGTATGTTCCTCCGTTCGGAGGGAGTGTTCCGTGTTTCCATTAACCGTAATGACTCCACGAGGGCCTGGCATCTTGAGCTTGAGGTATGCATAATGCGGCACCGCGTTGAACTTTGCAAACGCGGTTCGCCCGAGCAGAGCGTGATAGCCGCTGCGGAACGGGACTATGTCGAAGATTAACTCCTCGCTCCGGAAATTATCCGGTGATCCGAAGACCACTTCCAACGTGACTGAGCCTGTACAATTGGCTTCAACACCTGGTATGACGCCTTTGAAGGTCGTTTTTGTAGGTTTAATCCTTGAGGGGTCTATGCCCATCTTGTGCACTGTATCCTGATAAAGCAGGTTCAGGCTGCTGTCGCCGTCCTTCAGGACTCTCATGAGGTGAAATCCATCGACGATTGGGTCTAAAACCAATGCGGCGAATCCGCCATGGCGGATACTGGTCGGGTGGTCTCTTCGATCGAAAGTGATCGGGCAAGAGGACCATGGATTGAACTTCGGGGCGACTGGCTCCATCGCATATATGTCCCTTAGTGCACGCTTCCGCTCCCTCTTGGGTATATGGGTTGCGTATATCATGTTTACCGTCCGCACTTGTGGGGGGAAGCCCTTCTGTCCTCTATTGTTCGGCGGCCGGGTCTCTTCCTCGTCGTCGCTATGCAGCCCCTTGTCACTATTTTCGGCAATTAACTTGCCTGCCTGCTTGAATACCCAACAATCTCTGTTGGTGTGATTAGCTGGCTTTTCGGGGGTGCCATGTATCTGGCATGAGCGGTCGAGTATTCGGTCCAAATTGGACGGACCCGGAGTGGTTCTTTTAAATGGCTTCTTCCGCTGACCTGGTTTAGAGCTTCGGAATCCGGTGTTGACTGTCGTATCCTCCTTGTCATCGCCGTTAACGTGGCGTTTATTTTTTCTTCGACGCGACCTGCCATTGTGGTCCTTGGTATCCGGACTACCAGAATTTTTACTGAGGTTGTTGCTGCGAGCTAGCCAGCTATCCTCTCCCGCACAGAAGCGGGTGATTAAGGATGTGAGGGCTGCCATGGATTTCGGCTTTTCCTGTCCTAGGTGCCGGGCTAGCCATTCGTCGCGGATGTTATGTTTGAAGGCTGCGAGGGCCTCTGCATCCGGACAGTCGACGATTTGATTTTTCTTTGTTAAGAACCATGTCTAGAATTGCCTGGCCGATTCGTCTGGCTGTTGAATTATGTGGTTGAGGTCATCGGCATCTGGTGGTCGCACATATGTGCCCTGGAAGTTGTCGAGGAATGCGGCTTCCACGTCTTCCCAACACCCAATTGACTCTGCAGGCAAGCTGTTAAGCCAATGCCGAGCTGGTCCTTTAAGCTTGAGTGGGAGATACTTGATGGCGTGGAGATCGTCGCCGCGGGCCATATGGATGTGAAGGAGATAATCTTCGATCCAAACCGCGGGGTCTGTTGTGCCATCGTAGGATTCAATGTTTACGGGTTTAAACCCTTCAGGGATTTGGTGATCCATTACTTCGTCAGTGAAGCATAGCGGGTGTGTGGCGCCTCTGTATTGAGCAATATCACGGCGTAGCTCAAGGGAGCGTTGTCTGCTGTGTGCGGCCCGGCCGGAGTTGTTGTATCCGGTGCGACGGTATTCGTCGTGGGTCGTGGGGCGCCCACGTGATCCATAGATGGATCTGGATTGCCTTGCTTTGTCCTCCAATATATCTCGCAAGTCCGGCGTGTTCCCTCTTGGCTTCGCGCTTTTGGAGCGATGCCGGGGTACGGTCTTGGTGGAGGGCCTGGATGCCTCTCTGTCGCGACCACGGGGTGGTCGGTCGGCTGTATTATGCGCTGGTGATGAAGGTACATATGCTTCCTCCTCTAATCGGGGGAGAAACTTGCGTTTTGGGTAGCTCTTGGAGGGGCGTTCGAGTTCATACTCTTCGGCCGCGAGGACCTCGGTCCATCTGTCGGCCAGCAGGTCTTGATCAGCTTGAAGCTGCTGCTGCTTTTTCTTCAGGCTATTTGCCGTGGCGATAAGCCTGCGTTTAAAACGCTCTTGTTCGACGGGATCCTCCGGCATGACGAATTCGTCGTCGTTGAGGCTTTCCTCGTCTCCGGAGGGAGGTATGTAATTATCATCCTCGACCTCTTCGTCTGCCGCTCTCTCTGAGGGCTTGCTTCTGCATCCTCCTGCGCTGAATCTTGCTGGAGGGGATTGTCTTCGGCACTTTCTGGGGTGTTATTATCTCCTGTGCCGGAATCTCCATTCTTACTGTGGTGGGATTTAGAGCGGCGCCGCTGACGTCGGCGCTTGGGCTGTTTCTTTGAGGAATCTGCCTCCGCTGCTTCCTCGCCGTCCCCATCTTTTGGGGTGTCCATCATGTATATGTCATATGACGAGGTGGACTTCCAGTGCCCTGTGGGCGCTGGTTCTTGTTCGTCTCCGGCATCGTCGTCTATACCGTCGATGTCTTCGGAGTCATAGTCTAGCATGTCGGTTAGATCGTCGACAGTGGCTACAAAGTGGGTGGTGGGTGGGTTTTGAATTTCTTCGTCGTCCGCATCCCAACCATCCTGGCCGTAATCCGGCCAAGGCTCTCCGGATAGCGAGAGATGCTTTAGCGAATTTAGGATGTCGCCCAATCAGATTCGATTGGCAAGGGCGCGGGAGGTTCGGAGTCCGGCAAGGAGTCCGGCGCCTCGGAGTCACAAGCTTTATAAGGGACAGAGTCGGTATTCGGCTCCATCGCTGTGGATGTCATAGCCCCCGAGGCGGTGTCCAGCCACCCGTCCTCGATCTGCGCAATCGGCTCCGGACTATGTGACGGAGCGGATTCGTGTGCGGCCTCCAAGGTACTGTCCGGCGGCAGAGTTAGATCATGCCCATCGCGACAGCGCGGCATGCTCGGTTGTGGCTCGAGTCCGTCGAAGATCAAGTCCCCGTGGATATCCGCCATGAAGTTTAGGCTTCCAAATCTGACCTGACAGCCAGGGGCGTAGCTTTCGATCTGCTCCAGATGGCCAAGTGAATTGGCCCGCAGTGCGAAGCCGCCGAATACGAAGATCTGTCCGGGGAGAAAAGTCTCACCCTGGACAGCGTTGTTATTGATTGAAGAAGCCATCAAGCCTATCGGTGACGACATAGAGGAACTCTCAATGAAAGCACCAATGTCGGTGTCAAAACCGGCGGATCTCGGGTAGGGGGTCCCGAACTGTGCGTCTAGGCGGATGGTAACAGGAGACGAGGGACACGATGTTTTACCCAGGTTCGGGCCCTCTTGATGGAGGTAAAACCCTACGTCATGCTTGATTAATATTGATGATGTGTATTACAAGAGTGGATCTACCACGAGATCAAGGAG
>NW_025236500.1:0-5255 GCF_018294505.1 Triticum aestivum | reverse complement strand
GTCTTCTCAAAATCCATCGATCATCACCGGGGTCTGGGGTGCTACCACCCTTGGAAGCATGGTTACGGTTCCATCAAAGCTCATACACTCCATCCTTATTGTTGACAGTGTCAATCTTTTCAGATCTTTAGGATAATTCCTTCTCTGGGCTCTTCCGGTGGTGGCATAACCTTTTTCCTTAATTCTTATGTCCTTTTATCTTGGTAAGGTTCTTCCATGACTGGGTCTTCTTAGCTGACGGGTCTAGTGCCAATACTAAACAACTATCGATATCTCATGGTGGTCAACCATTTATGGTTTCTCCTTCAGGAAATGGGTCTGGGTTGAGCCTCACCGTATGTCCTACGATTGGCAACAACTGACTTGTACAAGGGGAAAAAATACTTATACCATTCTAAGGTTTAAACAAGGTTTTGATCGTCGTCTCTCTACTATAGGTAAGTCACTCATATTTACCATCCCATATAGCAAGGAGAATAATAAGAGTAAGTCGGTATGGCGATCAATCCATCCCGCACCCAAATCATTATCTTGTATATGGTTTAGCGAATCTTGCATTCTAACACTCGGTCATCCTCACAAGCATTGCAGAGTTTCTCTTGTCGACGAACTAATTTTGGATAAATCCATTGATTCTGCAAGCCAAACAAACATCTATCGTTTCTTCACATCTCTCAGGTTTTTCGTAACTCCTATAAGATCATCTGTTGATAAAATCGTAACTTCTTCCAGGGTTTCTCCTTCAGCAAGAGTGTGCTTGCTTCTTGGCAGGTCCTGGGGCCTGTGGGTTATGGCCCATCTCATCACTTGTAATCCTTGAACTCATCATCGGGGCAACCGATCATTATTCCAACATCCAGCTTCCTGGCATTCTTAAATCCATCAAATTGTATTGTCTTCCTTCCTTCTATTTGTACCAAACTAAGACGTGATTACTCCGACTCGTCATAGAGTACAATTGCTCCATATTTCCAACATCATACCTCCTTTATATCCAATAATACTTCTTTCCTTCATGCTCTTGGGGGTATCCAACATATCGAGATAAAACTCATGCTTGTTTAGTCCGAAATCCACTCTGTGGAATATCATTATCCTTTCCACGGGTCAAATCTCCTCACAGGGTACTACCACCCTTAAAATGCTCCAATCTCATCCATAGACCATATTTCTCATATCCTCGAAAATGGTCAAAATCTTTCTTCATAGAGTAACAACTCATAAAATCCAAATCAGTACCCACAATGATACCTTTATTGATTCTCCAATTACTACAATCTCCTGTATTTCCATTACAGGCCTCAACTCAACACCTCAATAATAATAAAATGTTCTCACTAGTTCTACTATACTTCTCACATACTCAACTAATTAGCACAAGCCTCCTTCTCCTTGGGACAATCCCTGGCAAAATGCCCCACTTCATTACAGCGGAAACATATCACTTTTGACAAGTCTCGAGCTTTCCTTTTTGGACAACCGCTGAAGTAGTGCTCTGACTCCTTGCACCTGAAACAGGTGATATGACTCAAGTCCTTCCTAAAATCCAATCTTATTCTCTTCCTGGACTTTTCCATTCCAGTCAGGGCTTCTATTTCCTGAGGGTCATACTCTATTTTCTCTGTCGGGAATTCTATTAGATCCCCATTCAGAAAATTCTGGGAGAGGTGTCCCTCTTCTCCGCATGAATAGCAAGACTTGGTGCAGGGTTTAATTGGGTTTTCTTCGGGTGTGTCCTCCACCTCTTCCTTCATCACAGGTTCTTCTAAAATTTCCATGAGGGCTCCTCTCATTGTTTCTTTCTTCTGCTAGATGGTTCTTTGTACCATGGGGTAAATGTGACACTGAGCAGGGTAGTGGGTAGTCCCTTCACACAAGAAACAAGTAATCTGCCTAGTTGGGCATTCTTCAGTTGGGTGACTTCCTTCACAATTAGGACATTCATCCTTGTGTTTTTTATGGTTGTGTCCTATTTCTCCACAAAGCTTGCATGCACGGAGTTTCTTCATATCCTTTCCATAAGGCTTCAAATTTGGGGACACAAGATGAGACTTTAGGTAAGTCAACTTAAATTGCTTCCAAGTGGTTACTCCTTGCCATCCATTGATGTTTTGCTACATCCTCCACCAAGTAGCAGCACCTCTTTCAAAGCATTGAAGAGCATGCTGGGCCATATCCTTTCCGGCTATAGGGTTATTCTTCATGTGATCCTCCATGTTCTGAATCCATCGGTCCGTCTCCAATTGACTCATCGGTCCAGATAATATGAGCTCATCTCAATTCGTCCTCTATTGGGTCCAGGGGTTTTGGGGTGAGATAAGAGGGATAGGGAGGGATACACACAACACAAACAATAGTTTTGAAAAAGATGGATTTTATTTCTGGATGTCGGAAAAACAACAAACAAATGACAACTCACAAACGTCGCATCTAATGTAGGTATAATAGGGGTTTGGTCTTCTAAAGGTCAATAAATCTTCAAAATCTCCAAACTCTTCAAGTCTTGTTCATGTCTTCGATGGCTTCTTTTGATCGTGCTAGACCTTCTCAAGTTCTTTTGCCAGATCATCTCTGTTGATGCGAAGTCTCTCATGACGTCCTTTAATATTTTGGAGTTGCGTTCCAAACTTCTGGGTTTTAACACCCTTGGCATGAACCATGGTCCTACTGTCCTTCAGTTCCTGAAGAATCTCCGTATCTCGAAGTTTTGCTCCTCCAGCTTGGCTACTTTCAGCTTCTGGGTCCTGAGTTCTTCATGAAATGCTTCCTTGTCAAATACGGCTTCCCGAAGGTCCATCTTAAACTTCCTGATGTAATACTCTAGATCCTGGCGATATACAAGCTAAGGTTAAAACTGCATCCTTTGCTGATAGGTGCTCCATCAGCCTTCTACCATCCAATCCTTCCATGCATCTGCATGCTTAACTCAGGACGGTGACAATAGCATAAGCGGGCGATAACATCATGGATAGTCGTGTTTCTGCTCTTGTCATTTCCATGAGCTATCATTCCATAGTTGATATCTCCTGCCTTAGGGTTTTCTTGACAAAACTTTGAGTTTTACGCTCCATGTTCCGGTCTTTCTCCGACACACCTTGATCTCGGGTATTGACAGCTTCCATAGTCTGCCAACTTCCATAAGGGGTGCCTGCCTAGGTCATACAAATCTGGAAATTCTTCAAAGCCTTCAAATTCTCCTAGTCTTCGGAGTCTTCAACCATTGTAGTTTCCATCCTTTTAATGCACGGTAAAAATCTTCTTTATTCCAAAGTGGTCTTAGTTCTCCAATATCTTGTACTTATTGGAGTGGTCTCATCAGTCGTATCTTCATGTGGTCAAAAGGGAAAAGGGTATAGTCTAACTAAAAGGGAATGTTTGAATAAGCTCGGAAGACAAGAGAGGTAAGAGATCTTTTTAAGAATAAAGTAGTAGAGAAAATATTCCCTATGGGCTTGCCAGTTTCTAGGGTCACGTCCTACAGTCAACATGTGCTCTAATACCATCTTTTAGCGACCCGACCTCAAACGGTCAAGTCTCTGTGCTTAAGTGCCATCCCTAGATCGGTATGCTGACACACACAGTACTCGAGAATTTATAATAGAGGTAAATCACATGTATAAAATAATGTAAATACTATTACCTCAATCAATAAAGCGGAAGTAACAATATTGTGGATTCCCATCAACACCAACGGCAAAGTTGAGTGTAGAAATCGTAACCCTAACGTATCACTTACTCGTCGTAAGTAATCCTGCAACATGAGACATTGCAGCCATGTAGGTCAGTACATTGAATGTACTGGCAAATTCACACCATAGGATAAATGATGAACAATAGCTATCACTACATGCATATTTGGCTGGTGGAAAGCTCTAAGTTTATTTTTGCATAAAGCCAGTTTTTCCCTACAACATACGAATAAAATTTTATTTAACTACCAAGTTGGTTGAAAAATTATTGAGAAGGTTCCTCCAACTCAATCCCAATTAAAAGTTAACAACCCAACAAATTAATTAAGTAAAGTGATGAGATCAACATGATAATCCAAGAACCAGATACTCAAGACTGTCCATAACTGGGGACATGGCTAACCATGATTAGTTTATACACTCTGCAGAGGTTTGCGCACTTTCCCCACAAGACTCGACCTCCTCCGTTGAATTTCTTGCACTTCATGATGTTTGAGAAACGGATGACCGAGAAACAGTCTTTCTGAAGCATTAACTCTTTACTCTGGGTAGACAGTACCAACCTACATCCCCTACATCTGCTAGCCTACCACTGAAAGAGGTCACGCAACATACTCAACTATGCTAGAGCCCATAATAGCTTGTGGCTGCACATGGAAGTTTCTAGCATGAATAGTCTTATGATCCGTTTGAGCTTGGGTGGCGGTCCATAGGAAAATCACACGGAACCCCGGGATTTCCAAAAAAACATGCAACACTGGATTCCCCAGGTGCCTCAGTCCACCCAGATGTGTATTAAAGTTGCCACCTTAAGTTGAACCATTAGTTAACAATCTCACATCGGTCATGGATACGCTCAAACCCAATCCACGTCTACGAGCATAGCATAGCAATATAAGCAACGTAGAAGTAACTCCCAAGGGTTTGATAATAAACAGGTAATAGGTACTACCTCAACTACTTCCCAAAACCCACATATTAATCAGATCCTAACCATGCAATTGTTTGAGGATTTATCTAATGCAATAAAACTGGCTAGTAAAGAGATATGATCAAAGTGTGAACTTGCCTGTACTGTTGATGATGATGCTTCGCACTTAAAATTCTTGATAGTTTTACTCGTCACACTCCGTTCAATCTATCGTAAGCATGCAATGGTAACCACACATAAGCAATCACTCAAAAGAATCGAAGAAAAGAACTCGGAAAACTTTGAAAACAAGAAAACAACTCTTGCAACATAAAACAATTTCTAACAGTACCAAAATTATGCAAATTTGTCCTTATCAGAAAGTTTAGGTCAAGAGCTTCGAGTTGCAAAAAGAATCACTCGAATCGGAGTTACGAAACTCAAGTTACGATCAAACGAAGTTCAAATACTAAACGGTTTGAATTCAAATTTTTAACTTTCAAAAATATGTTTAAGTTGTTTATCTGGATAGAGGGGATCATAACGAAGAAGTGGGCGTCGGTTTCGCCTAATTCTGACTAACGAGCAAAAAGTTGTGATCGTTTTAAGAACAGGGACTAATTTGTAAGAAAATATAATTATATCTGGGTCCCTGG
>NW_025236499.1:0-5255 GCF_018294505.1 Triticum aestivum | reverse complement strand
CGGCTCCAGATCGAGCGGGAGGGGGCAAGAGAGAGTGAGGGGATCGATCTCGATCCAGGGGAATCGGGGGAGGGAGTGGAGCGCGTGGGGGGCGAGTGGGGGTGTGGTGGTGGATTAGGGTTCGGTCGGGTGGGGGATGTAGTGGATAAGGAGTGGGGGAGGCCGGCCGGCTGGACCTCATGGGCCGAGGCCCAAGGAGGGGGGGGGCTTGCGGCCTGCCGGGCCGAAGCCCAGGGGTTTTTTTCTTTGTTTGTTTGTTTGTTTAGTTTTTCTTTTTCATATTTTCTTTTCTTTTATTTATTCATAAAGATGATTATGAATTCTTTATTCATAAAGATTTATTTATTTATTTATTTATTCATAAAGATTTATGACCATGACAATGTGCATCTTTATGAATTCTTGTTGATGATTTTTCAAGATTTACGTGGGTGTTCTTTCTTGGTGATAAATCACAGGTCCAAAAGATCTTCAAGAACATCGCTAGGAAGGCCCAAAATCAACTTGAAGTGAAGATCAAGAAGGTTCAAAGCGACAATGGAATGGAGCTCAAGAACGCCATTGTGGATACCTTTCTTGACAAAGAAGGGATATCACATGATTTCTCGGCTACGTACACACCTCAACAAAATGGAGTTGTTGAGAGGAATAACCGGACACTTATTGAGATGGCGAGAATGATGCTTGATGAATACAAGATGCCAAGACACTTTTGGGCGGAAGCGGTTGAGACAGCTTGCAATGCAACAAGTAGACTATATCTTCACAAGCTTCTCGGCAAGATAGCATACGAACTTCTCACTGGTAACAAACCCCAAGTGGGATATTTTCGAGTATTTGGCTCAAAGTGTTACATTCTTGATAAGCATCATCGTTCGAAATTTGCACCTAAATCTCATGAAGGTTTCCTACTCGGTTATGGCTCAAACTCTCACACTTTCCATGTCTACAACAATTTCACCTGAAAGGTTGAAGAGACAGTGGATGTGAAATTTGATGAATCTAACGGCTCACAAGAGATGTCGGCCAGGACTACATCGGTATTTCCCCAAAGAGGAAGGGATGATGTAGCACAGCGACGGTAGGTATTTCCCTCAGTGATGAAACCAAGGTTATCGAACCAGTAGGAGAACCAAGTAACACAATGTAAACAACGCCTACACACAAATAACAACCACTCGCAACCCAACGTGTTAAAGGGGTTGTCAATCCCTTTCGGGTAACGGCACCAGAAATTGGTGCATGGACGGGATAAAGTTGTAATAGATTGAATAAAGAGATCACAAATAAAATAAAGTGTAGCAAAGTATTTTTGTATTTTTGGTTTAATAGATCTGAAAATAAATGTAAAGGAAAAGTAGATCGCAAAGGCAAATATATCAGAAAGAGACCCGGGGGCCATAGGTTTCACTAGTGGCTTCTCTCGAGAAAAATAGCAAACGGTGGGTGAACAAATTACTGTTGGGCAATTGATACAATTTCAAATAATCATGACGGTATCCAGGCAATGATCATTATATAGGCATCACATCCAAGATTAGTAGACCGACTCCTGCCTACATCTACTACTATTACTCCACACATCAACCGCTATCCAACATGCATCTTGTGTATTGAGTTCATGGAGAAACGGAGTAATGCAATAGGAACGATGACATGATGTAGAAAAGATCTATCTATGTAGAGATAGACACCATCATTTTATCCTTAGTAGGAACGATACATACGTGTCGGTTCCCCTTCTGTCACTGGGATCAAGCACCGTAAGATCGAACCCACTACAAAGTACCTCTTCCCTTTGCAAGATAAATAGATCAAGTTGGCCAAACAAAACCCAAATATTGGAGAAGAAATACGAGGCTACAAGAGATCATGCATAAAAGAGATCAAAGAAACTCAAATACTTTCATGGATATAAAAAGATATAACTGATCATAAACTCAAAGTTCTTCAGATCCCAACAAACACACCGCAAAAAGAGTTACATCATATGGATCTCCAAGAGACCATTGTATTGAGAATTCAGTGAGAGAGAGGAAGGCATCTAGCTACTAACTACGGACCCGAAGGTCTACAAAGAACTACTCACGCATCATCGGAGAGTCACCAATGGAGGTGGTGAACCCCATCCGAGATAGTGTTTAGATTGGATCAGATGGTTCTGGACTCTGCGGCGGCTGGATCAATATTTTGTCGACTCCCCTAGGGTTTTGGGAATATTGGGGTATTTATAGAGCAAAGAGGTGGTCCGGGGGGCACCCGAGGTGGGCACAACCAACCAGGGTGCACCTGCGCCTCCTGGCGCACCCTGGTGGGTTGTACTCTCCTTGCAGCACCCCCTAGGCGCAACTAGGGGCCATTAGGTGTCTTCTGGTCCATAAAAAACTACGTAAAGTTTCGTGGCATTTGGACTCCATTTTGTATTGATTTTCTGCGATGTAAAAACACACAAAAAACATCAACTGGCACTTGACACTATGTCAATATGTTAGTACCAAAAAATGATATAAAATGATTATAAAATGTTTATAAAACATCCAAGATTGATAATATAACAGCATGGAACAATCAAAAATTATAGATACGTTGGAGACGTATCAGCAAGTAGAGCAACTGCCAATTGATGTAGGAGATAAAGATCCCTCAGAAGCAATTCAAGACTTGCCTATTGGCAAGATTCGCCTAATAGAGGTGAAGGAGAGTACCTCGCCCGTTCAAGTGTAAGGCTCAACTTCATGACAAGGTGAACCACAAGTTAACTTGGAGGGATCCACAAGTGGAACACGTCAAGATGAGGGAAACGAGGAAGTACAACTAGATGAACCTCATCGTCCTTCATCTCCACCTCCACAAGAGAACAACAACGCCAATAACAATGTAGAAGGACAAGAAGAAGAAGAAGAATCTCAAGAGACCATCCCGTCGAACAAATCTTTGACGATATTCAAACTAGGAGAATTACTCGCTCCAAAACTCGCTTGACTAACTTTTGTGAACATTACTCATTCATTTATAGTATTGAACCTATGAAGGTTGAAGAAGCTCTTGATGATCCGGATTGGGTGAACGCCATGCATGAAGAGCTACACAATTTCAAGAGGAATCAAGTATGGACATTTGTAGAAAAGTCGGACGACAACCAAAATGTCATTGGAACCAAGTGGGTGTTTCGGAATAAGCAAGATGAGGATGGACAAGTTGTACGCAACAAGGCTCATCTCGTCGCCCAAGGCTACACTCAAGTCGTAGGTATGGACTATGGTAAGACATATGCCTCGTTGCTAGGCTTGAGTCCATACGCATCTTACTTGATTATGCCAATCACCATGATATCACATTATACCAAATGGACATTAAAAGTGCTTTTCTAAATGGTGAAATTGAGGAGGAAGTCTATGTTAAATAACCTCCCGGCTTTGTTAATCCCAAGAAACCTAATCATGTTTACAAACTTCACAAAGCTCTTTATGGTCTTAAACAAGCTCCTAGAGCATGGTATAAATGCTTGACTAAGTTTCTTATTGAAAAAGTCTTTGAAATTGGGAAAATTGATTCTACACTTTTTACTACAGGGTTAATGGTGAATTATTTTTTTGCCACATCTATGTGGATGATATCATATTTGGTTCGACTAACCCTCATTTTAGTGAAAAGTTTGGAAGGCTAATGTCGGAGAAGTTTGAGATGTCCATGATGAGTGAACTCATATTCTTTCTTGTCTTGCAAATCAAGCAAACTAAGGAAGGTACCTTTGTTTCTCAAACAAAGTATACCAAAGACCTTTTCAAGAAGGACAACATGCAAGAAAGCAAAGGTATGAAAACACCCATGCCTACTAGTGGACATCTTTACGTGACTAAGGATGGCAAACCGGTTGACCTAAAGGTTTACCGCTTATTGATTGGTAAAAAAACATTGTTATATCGATGTGCCACCCTCCCGATATTATGCTAAGTGTGTGCATGTGTGCAGGATATCAAGCGGCCCCTAAATAAAGTCATCTTAATTAAGGCTGTGAAAAAGATAGTGAGATAGTTAATTCATACACCAAACTTTGGCATTTGGTATCCTAAGAGGTCTTCTTTTGATCTTGTTAGCTACTCCAATTCAGACTATGTCGGTGACAAGGTTGATAGAAAATCCACTTAGAGAACTTGTCAATTTCTTGGTAGATCTCTTGTGTCTTAGTCTTCCAAGAAACAAAACTCGATATCCTTATCCACCGCCGAAGCGAAATATATTGCCACCGGATCATGTTGTCCTCAATTACTTTGGATGACCCAAACCCTTAAGTTTTATGGGATATATGTTAAACATGTTCCATTGCTTGGTGATAATGAAAGCACTATTAAGATTGCTCACAATCACGTGCAAAACTCTCGGACTAAGCATATTGAAGTTCGTCATCATTTCATTCGAGATCATGTTGCTAAAGGATACATCAATCTTAAGCATGTTCGTACCGATAAGTAATTAGCGGATATATTCACCGAACTGCTTGATGAGAAAGTATTTTTCCGTTTGAGAGGTGAATTGAATATCATTGATGCCACAAACTTGGAGTAGAAACTCCATTTGGATACATGCAAGGCATGAGCCTTTTGACTAATCCTTGGTATTTCTCTTATGATGATGATCATATTGTTGGAAATATGCCCTAGAGGCAATAATAAAAGTGTTATTATTATATTTCCTTGTTCATGATAATTGTCTTTTATTCATGCTGTAACTGTATTATCTGGAAATCGTAATACACGTGTGAATAAATAGACCACAATATGTCCCTAGAGAGCCTCTAGTTGACTAGCTCGTTGTGATCAACAGATAGTCATGGTTTCCTGGCTATGGACATTGGATGTCGTTGATAACGGGATCACATCATTAGGAGAATGATGTGATGGACAAGACCCAATCCTAAGCCTAGCACAAAGATCGTGTAGTTCGTATGCTAAAGCTTTTCTAATGTCAAGTATCTTTTCCTTAGACCATGAGATTGTGCAACTCCCGAATACCGTAGGAATGCTTTGGGTGTACCAAACGTCACAACGTAACTGGGTGGCTATAAAGGTGCATTACAGGTATCTCCGAAAGTGTCTGTTGGGTTGGCACGAATCGAGACTGGGATTTGTCACTCCGTGTAAACGGAGAGGTATCTCTGGGCCCACTCGGTAGGACATCATCATAATGTGCACAATGTGACCAAGGGGTTGATCACGGGATGATGTGTTACGGAACGAGTAAAGAGACTTGCCGGC
>NW_025236498.1:0-5256 GCF_018294505.1 Triticum aestivum | reverse complement strand
TAAAACTCAAATAAGAGAGTCCAAACTGAAAGTTCAACTGAAGAGCTTCGATTTGCAAAAAGAATCAATCGAAACGGAGTTATGAAACTCAAACTACGATCAAAAGAAATCCGAATTCAAATCTGCTTGAAACCAAATTTTAAATTGTTAAAACCATGTTCAAGTTGATTAACTGGAAAGAGGGCTTCGAGGCGAAGATTTTTGCGTTGGTTTCACTAGATTTGGACGAACAGTTGAAAAGTTGCGAGGGTTTGAAAATCAGGGGCTAATCTACGATAAAAGTATTCGCGGATAGGTCCGTGGCCAAAAAATAAAATAAAAAGAAAAAAATCTATCGGACGAACGTCCGCTAACAGAGAGTAACGAACGAATTCGTTCGTTAGAAGATCTAAACGAACGAACATTCACAAAATATCTCTAAACCGAGAAAAACCGATCTAACCGGCGGAAAACCGAGAAAAACCGAATCACGAAAAAAAAACTGGATCTAGATTTAGATCTAGGGTTTACCAGAAAAACCGACAAAGAACCGAAAAAACCGGTCGGTGCGGCGGCTTCCGACAGCGGCGGCGGGCGGCACGTGTCACGAGGCGGGCTGGCGGCGGCAGTTTGGGGCTGAGGCGGCCTGAGACCTTGGCTATATATAGCCTGGGGAGGCCTCGATCTCGTGACCCGAGCCGGCTCCTACGTCGGCGCGCAGCTGGGCCGACTGGTCTTCACCCAGTTCGCTTTGGGAAACATTTTTTTAAAAACAATTCCGCCAAATAAAATCCTAAATAAATATATAAAAAATTCTAAAAATGCCAAAAATATTTTTTCCTCTAAATAAAATATTTAGAACAAAGTGTACATTTTTTCTGGCTTAAAATGCAATTTTGAAAATGCATATTTTTCTAATTCAAATAAAATAGCAATAAAATCCCAAATAAAATATTTATTGGGTTTTAAAATTTTTCCTCCAATATTTCTTTTGTTTTGGAAAAGTCCTTTTATCTCCTCTCTTTTATTTTTATATTGGAAATATTTCGGAGAGAATTTTTTTAAAATCAAAGTGAACCTCTTTTCGAATTTGAGAAAAATTAAAATATGAAAAATAGTGAAATCCCCAACTCTCTCCGTGGGTGCTTGAGTTGCTTAGGATTTCTAGGATCGCAAACGAGATGCAAATATAAATATGATATGCATATGATGACCTATGTATGACATTCCAAATTGAAAATTTGGGATGTTACAAACCTACCCCCCTTAAGATGAATCTCGCCCTCGAGATTTGGGTTGGCTAGAAAATAGGTGCGGGTGGTCTCTATCTTCCTCTCATTCCCAGGTGGCTTCATCCTCAATATGGTGGCTCCACTAAACTTTGCAAAACTTGATAACCTTGCTGCGTGTAACTCGGCTGGCAAACTCGAGAATCTTGACGGGTTTCTCCTCGTAGGTCAAATCACTATCCAACTGAATTGCTTCCAGGGGCATTGTGTCTCTCAGAGGAATATCGGCCATCTCTGCATGGCACTTCTTCAACTGGGAAACATGAAACACATCATGAACTCCTGACAATCCTTAGGGTAACTCCAACTTGTAGGCAACTTCTCCCATGTGTCCGAAAACTCGGTATGGTCCTGCAAATCTCGTGGCTAACTTTCCCTTAACTCCAAAACGTTTAACTCCTCGGAGAGGTGACACACGAAGATATGCTCTATCTCCGACTTCATAGATTACCTCCTTGCGTTTTGTATTGGCATAACTCTTTTGCCTGGACTGTTCTACCTTTAGTCTATCGCGAATCAACTTAACCTTCTCTTCAGATTCTTTGATCAAATCCGGTCCAAACAACTGATGGTCTTCAACTTCATCCCACATCAACGGTGTCCTGCACCTCTTTCCATACAAGGTTTCAAAGGGGCCATCTTCAGACTAGCTGATAACTGTTGTTGTATGAGAACTTGGCGTAAGGCAAATGATCATCCCAACTAGATCCATAATCTAGCGCACAAGCTCTCAACATGTCCTCCAAAATCTGATTGACTCTCTGTGTCTGTCCATCTGTCTGTGGATGAAAGGCTGTACTGAACTCTAGCCTGGTACCCAAAGTCTGGTGCAGTTGATTCCAAAACTTCGAGGTAAATTGTGTCCCTCTATCTGATACGATGGTCCTGGAAACTCCATGCAGATATACAATCCTGGTCATATATATTTTAGCCAACTTCGCGCTCGTATAGGTGGTTTTCACTGGGATAAAGTGAGCCACTTTGGTCAAACGATCCACTACTACCCAGATAGAATCATATCTCGATTGTGTCCTAGTTAATCCGGTGATGAAATCCATGCCAAGCTTGTCCCACTTCCATTCGGGTATCGGCATAGGCTGCAGTAATCCTGCTGGCTTCTGATGTTCTGCCTTCACTCTCTGACAAACATCACATACGGCTACATACTCGGCAATATCCTTCTTCATACCTGTCCACCAGAAACGCTCCTTCAAATCCAAATACATTTTGGTGTTTCCTGGGTGAATCGAGTATGGCGAGTCATGAGCTTCCTGTAGTATTAACTTCCTGATTTCTGCATTATTGGGTACATATACATGGTCCTCAAACCATAAAGTGTCGTGCTCATCCTCATGAAAACCTTTGGCTTTTCCTTTGCTCATCTTCTCCTTTGTCTCAGCAATCTCCTTATCATCCTTCTGAGCTTCTCAGATCTTTCCCAATAGTGTTGACTGAACCTCCATTGCTGCGACAAAACCTCGTGAAACTATCTCCAAATGAAGCTCCCTGAGGTCTTCGGCTAACTCCTTGGGTAATCCTCCGCTTATGAGGGTATTGGCATAACTCTTCCGGCTCAAAGCGTCTGCTATGACATTGGCCTTGCCTGGATGATAGTGTAGCTTCATATCATAATCCTTTATAAGCTCCAACCATCTCCTTTGTCTGAGGTTCAGCTCCTTCTACGTGAAAATGTACTTCAAACTCTTGTGATTCGTGTACACATCACAAAGGTTTTGAATAAGAAAATGTCTCTATGTCTTGAGTGCATGAACTACATCTTCTAACTCCAAATCATGCGTGGCATAATTCAATTCATGCAGTCGAAGCTGTCGTGAGGCATATGAAACAACTCTTCCGTCTTGCATAAGTACACCTCCAAGTCCTAAGCGAGAAGCATCGCAATACACTTGGAAATCCTTGCGTATATCTGGAAAAATCAGCACTGGGGCTGTAACCAAATGTTTCTTCAACTCCTGAAAACTTGCCTCACATTCATCTGTCCATTTGAACTTAGTGTCCTTCTTCAACAACCCCGTCATAGGTTTCACAATCTTGGAGAAATTCTCAATGAATCTCCGGTAGTATCCCGCGAGTCCAAGAAAACCGTGGATCTCTCCAACTGAGGTGGGTGCCAACCACTCGGTTACAGAATGAACCTTGGTAGGGTCTACTTCTATACCCTCTCCTGATATAACATGTCCAAGAAATCCAACTTCTTTCAACCAAAACTCACATTTGCTGAACTTGGCATATAACTGATGTTCCCTGAGCTTCTCGAGAACTAAACGCAAATGCTCCTTGTGTTCCTCTTCATTCTTCAAGTATACCAAAATATCATCGATGAGCACCACAACAAACTTATCCAGGAACTCCCTGAACACCTTATTCATCATACTCATGTAATAGGTGAGGGCATTAGTTAATCCAAATGACATGACCGTGTACCCATATAGCCCGTACCTTGTTGTTGTTTGTAGAACAGAGTGAGGTCTAGTGAGAAAACACTACCCGTATGCACATGAGACAGACACATTCATATCACACCACTCAATTCAAACAAGGGCATACAATCGATCTAGCTACCGTTACTAAGATACTCGGACTACTACTATTTACATGGTGGTCATCTAGAAATTTTGATCGGTGGAAGACTCCATGATATCTGCTCCAGCTTCGTCTTCGTAATCATCATCACTACTATCGGGGTCGGACTCGGTGTCGTCGTCGATGATGATGTAGTCCTCGGGATGGTCGTCATCTCCTCCTGGCGCGGGGTCTCCCATGAATACTCCTAGCTTCCTTGTCAGGTCGTCATTCTTTTCTACTAGTATTGCGATTTCCTCCTCATATCCATCGCGTGTAGAATTGAGTTCCTCTTCAAGCTCCATGTTCCTTGTCATCACCTTCTTCAGATCTATCATGCTTGCGCACATTTGGTTCTCCTGGCGACGAATGTGCTGGTTTAACTCCTGGATGAAGGCTGCAATGGACCTGTCCCTCCTGGTGCTGATCATCTCCCATTGCTCATCTCGGCGCCCACATATCTGGTAGATAGTGTCTTTAAGATCCTTGTGATAAACTTCGCCGATGCGTCCCATGGCGATGTGAGCTGCCATGCTCTTACCTAGACTCCAGGTTGGCGCATCAAAGGAAAACTCTATGGGCTCAGTAACTAGCGTGGATGTCCTTCCTGGAACTTGAACTCGAATCATCCAAGGCTCCTCTTCTGGTAAAGTGGCGGTGTAGGTCCCGGTGAAGCTTGATATTTCAATGTTCAGGTACCTAGTGACTTCCTTCAAGTGTCGTCCAAAGGGTGTTTCTTCATCCGGTTGAGCAAACTTGTTCCTTGGGTCTGCCATCTATAGAGTGGAAAATGGAGAGGAGTCAGAAATGAGTAGAGTGTCCTATGGCTTATCTTAGTGGTCGTGTCCTACAATCAGCCTGGCTCTGATACCATCTTGTAGCGATCTAACCTCAAACAGTCAAATCTCTATGCATAAGTGTCATCCCTGGATCGGTAATGCTGACAGACACAGTACTTGAAGGATTTATAACAGATTTGCAATCACACACTTATTACATCGAATAACTCATAAGAGAGTAATTATTACAATAATATGGCTTAAGGTCATCTAAATACGATAACAGTGGAAGGCTTGGAAGATAAAGTGAGTCCATCAACTCCAACGGCATAACTGAGTGCACGACAACGACCTAGCGCACCTTACTCTTCGTCTGAAAAGTCTGCAACATAATACGTTGCAGCCCGAAAACGGGTCAGCACATGGAATATGCTGGCAATATAACACAGTAGAGCAATGAACAGGTAAATGCTACAACTATATGCATATTTGGCTGGTGGAGGCTCTAAGGTTATAATGTTTTTGCGAAAAGCCAATTTTTTCCTACAACAAAGGAATATATTTAGTTTAACTATCATGGTAGTTGATAAACATTGAGAAGGTTCCTCCAACTCAATCCCAATTAA
>NW_025236497.1:0-5256 GCF_018294505.1 Triticum aestivum | reverse complement strand
TTAATTGGGATTGAGTTGGAGGAACCTTCTCAATGTTTATCAACTACCATGATAGTTAAACTAAATATATTCCTTTGTTGTAGGAAAAAATTGGCTTTTCGCAAAAACATTATAACCTTAGAGCCTCCACCAGCCAAATATGCATATAGTTGTAGCATTTACCTGTTCATTGCTCTACTGTGTTATATTGCCAGCATATTCCATGTGCTGACCCGTTTTCGGGCTGCAACGTATTATGTTGCAGACTTTTCAGACGAAGAGTAAGGTGCGCTAGGTCGTTGTCGTGCACTCAGTTATGCCGTTGGAGTTGATGGACTCACTTTATCTTCCAAGCCTTCCACTGTTATCGTATTTAGATGACCTTAAGCCATATTATTGTAATAATTACTCTCTTATGAGTTATTCGATGTAATAAGTGTGTGATTGCAAATCTGTTATAAATCCTTCAAGTACTGTGTCTGTCAGCATTACCGATCCAGGGATGACACTTATGCATAGAGATTTGACTGTTTGAGGTTAGATCGCTACAAGATGGTATCAGAGCCAGGCTGATTGTAGGACACGACCACTAAGATAAGCCATAGGACACTCTACTCATTTCTGACTCCTCTCCATTTTCCACTCTATAGATGGCAGACCCAAGGAACAAGTTTGCTCAACCGGATGAAGAAACACCCTTTGGACGACACTTGAAGGAAGTCACTAGGTACCTGAACATTGAAATATCAAGCTTCACCGGGACCTACACCGCCACTTTACCAGAAGAGGAGCCTTGGATGATTCGAGTTCAAGTTCCAGGAAGGACATCCACGCTAGTTACTGAGCCCATAGAGTTTTCCTTTGATGCGCCAACCTGGAGTCTAGGTAAGAGCATGGCAGCTCACATCGCCATGGGACGCATCGGCGAAGTTTATCACAAGGATCTTAAAGACACTATCTACCAGATATGTGGGCGCCGAGATGAGCAATGGGAGATGATCAGCACCAGGAGGGACAGGTCCATTGCAGCCTTCATCCAGGAGTTAAACCAGCACATTCGTCGCCAGGAGAACCAAATGTGCGCAAGCATGATAGATCTGAAGAAGGTGATGACAAGGAACATGGAGCTTGAAGAGGAACTCAATTCTACACGCGATGGATATGAGGAGGAAATCGCAATACTAGTAGAAAAGAATGACGACCTGACAAGGAAGCTAGGAGTATTCATGGGAGACCCCGCGCCAGGAGGAGATGACGACCATCCCGAGGACTACATCATCATCGACGACGACACCGAGTCCGACCCCGATAGTAGTGATGATGATTACGAAGACGAAGCTGGAGCAGATATCATGGAGTCTTCCACCGATCAAAATTTCTAGATGACCACCATGTAAATAGTAGTAGTCCGAGTATCTTAGTAACGGTAGCTAGATCGATTGTATGCCCTTGTTTGAATTGAGTGGTGTGATATGAATGTGTCTGTCTCATGTGCATACGGGTAGTGTTTTCTCACTAGACCTCACTCTGTTCTACAAACAACAACAAGGTACGGGCTATATGGGTACACGGTCATGTCATTTGGATTAACTAATGCCCTCACCTATTACATGAGTATGATGAATAAGGTGTTCAGGGAGTTCCTGGATAAGTTTGTTGTGGTGCTCATCGATGATATTTTGGTATACTTGAAGAATGAAGAGGAACACAAGGAGCATTTGCGTTTAGTTCTCGAGAAGCTCAGGGAACATCAGTTATATGCCAAGTTCAGCAAATGTGAGTTTTGGTTGAAAGAAGTTGGATTTCTTGGACATGTTATATCAGGAGAGGGTATAGAAGTAGACCCTACCAAGGTTCATTCTGTAACCGAGTGGTTGGCACCCACCTCAGTTGGAGAGATCCACGGTTTTCTTGGACTCGCGGGATACTACCGGAGATTCATTGAGAATTTCTCCAAGATTGTGAAACCTATGACGGGGTTGTTGAAGAAGGACACTAAGTTCAAATGGACAGATGAATGTGAGGCAAGTTTTCAGGAGTTGAAGAAACATTTGGTTACAGCCCCAGTGCTGATTTTTCCAGATATACGCAAGGATTTCCAAGTGTATTGCGATGCTTCTCGCTTAGGACTTGGAGGTGTACTTATGCAAGACGGAAGAGTTGTTTCATATGCCTCACGACAGCTTTGACTGCATGAATTGAATTATGCCACGCATGATTTGGAGTTAGAAGATGTAGTTCATGCACTCAAGACATAGAGACATTTTCTTATTCAAAACCTTTGTGATGTGTACACGAATCACAAGAGTTTGAAGTACATTTTCACGTAGAAGGAGCTGAACCTCAGACAAAGGAGATGGTTGGAGCTTATAAAGGATTATGATATGAAGCTACACTATCATCCAGGCAAGGCCAATGTCATAGCAGACGCTTTGAGCCGGAAGAGTTATGCCAATACCCTCATAAGCGGAGGATTACCCAAGGAGTTAGCCGAAGACCTCAGGGAGCTTCATTTGGAGATAGTTTCACGAGGTTTTGTCGCAGCAATGGAGGTTCAGTCAACACTATTGGGAAAGATCCGAGAAGCTCAGAAGGATGATAAGGAGATTGCTGAGACAAAGGAGAAGATGAGCAAAGGAAAAGCCAAAGGTTTTCATGAGGATGAGCACGACACTTTATGGTTTGAGGACCATGTATATGTACCCAATAATGCAGAAATCGGGAAGTTAATACTACAGGAAGCTCATGACTCGCCATACTCGATTCACCCAGGAAACACCAAAATGTATTTGGATTTGAAGGAGCGTTTCTGGTGGACAGGTATGAAGAAGGATATTGCCGAGTATGTAGCCGTATGTGATGTTTGTCAGAGAGTGAAGGCAGAACATCAGAAGCCAACAGGATTACTGCAGCCTATGCCGATACCCGAATGGAAGTGGGACAAGCTTGGCATGGATTTCATCACCGGATTAACTAGGACACAATCGAGATATGATTCTATCTGGGTAGTAGTGGATCGTTTGACCAAAGTGGCTCACTTTATCCCAGTGAAAACCACCTATACGAGCGCGAAGTTGGCTAAAATATATATGACCAGGATTGTATATCTGCATGGAGTTTCCAGGACCATCGTATCAGATAGAGGGACACAATTTACCTCGAAGTTTTGGAATCAACTGCACCAGACTTTGGGTACCAGGCTAGAGTTCAGTACAGCCTTTCATCCACAGACAGATGGACAGACACAGAGAGTCAATCAGATTTTGGAGGACATGTTGAGAGCTTGTGCGCTAGATTATGGATCTAGTTGGGATGATCATTTGCCTTACGCCAAGTTCTCATACAACAACAGTTATCAGCTAGTCTGAAGATGGCCCCTTTGAAACCTTGTATGGAAAGAGGTGCAGGACACCGTTGATGTGGGATGAAGTTGAAGACCATCAGTTGTTTGGACCGGATTTGATCAAAGAATCTGAAGAGAAGGTTAAGTTGATTCGCGATAGACTAAAGGTAGAACAGTCCAGGCAAAAGAGTTATGCCAATACAAAACGCAAGGAGGTAATCTATGAAGTCGGAGATAGAGCATATCTTCGTGTGTCACCTCTCCGAGGAGTTAAACGTTTTGGAGTTAAGGGAAAGTTAGCCACGAGATTTGCAGGACCATACCGAGTTTTCGGACACATGGGAGAAGTTGCCTACAAGTTGGAGTTACCCTAAGGATTGTCAGGAGTTCATGATGTGTTTCATGTTTCCCAGTTGAAGAAGTGCCATGCAGAGATGGCCGATATTCCTCTGAGAGACACAATGCCCCTGGAAGCAATTCAGTTGGATAGTGATTTGACCTACGAGGAGAAACCCGTCAAGATTCTCGAGTTTGCCAGCCGAGTTACACGCAGCAAGGTTATCAAGTTTTGCAAAGTTTAGTGGAGCCACCATATTGAGGATGAAGCCACCTGGGAATGAGAGGAAGATAGAGACCACCCGCACCTATTTTCTAGCCAACCCAAATCTCGAGGGCGAGATTCATCTTAAGGGGGGTAGGTTTGTAACATCCCAAATTTTCAATTTGGAATGTCATACATAGGTCATCATATGCATATCATATTTATATTTGCATCTCGTTTGCGATCCTAGAAATCCTAAGCAACTCAAGCACCCACGGAGAGAGTTGGGGATTTCACTATTTTTCATATTTTAATTTTTCTCAAATTCGAAAAGAGGTTCACTTTGATTTTAAAAAAATTCTCTCCGAAATATTTCCAATATAAAAATAAAAGAGAGGAGATAAAAGGACTTTTCCAAAACAAAAGAAATATTGGAGGAAAAATTTTAAAACCCAATAAATATTTTATTTGGGATTTTATTGCTATTTTATTTGAATTAGAAAAATATGCATTTTCAAAATTGCATTTTAAGCCAGAAAAAATGTACACTTTGTTCTAAATATTTTATTTAGAGGAAAAAATATTTTTGGCATTTTTAGAATTTTTTATATATTTATTTAGGATTTTATTTGGCGGAATTGTTTTTAAAAAAATGTTTCCCAAAGCGAACTGGGTGAAGACCAGTCGGCCCAGCTGCGCGCCGACGTAGGAGCCGGCTCGGGTCACGAGATCGAGGCCTCCCCAGGCTATATATAGCCAAGGTCTCAGGCCGCCTCAGCCCCAAACTGCCGCCGCCAGCCCGCCTCGTGACACGTGCCGCCCGCCGCCGCTGTCGGAAGCCGCCGCACCGACCGGTTTTTTCGGTTCTTTGTCGGTTTTTCTGGTAAACCCTAGATCTAAATCTAGATCCAGTTTTTTTTTCGTGATTCGGTTTTTCTCGGTTTTCCGCCGGTTAGATCGGTTTTTCTCGGTTTAGAGATATTTTGTGAATGTTCGTTCGTTTAGATCTTCTAACGAACGAATTCGTTCGTTACTCTCTGTTAGCGGACGTTCGTCCGATAGATTTTTTTCTTTTTATTTTATTTTTTGGCCACGGACCTATCCGCGAATACTTTTATCGTAGATTAGCCCCTGATTTTCAAACCCTCGCAACTTTTCAACTGTTCGTCCAAATCTAGTGAAACCAACGCAAAAATCTTCGCCTCGAAGCCCTCTTTCCAGTTAATCAACTTGAACATGGTTTTAACAATTTAAAATTTGGTTTCAAGCAGATTTGAATTCGGATTTCTTTTGATCGTAGTTTGAGTTTCATAACTCCGTTTCGATTGATTCTTTTTGCAAATCGAAGCTCTTCAGTTGAACTTTCAGTTTGGACTCTCTTATTTGAGTTTTA
>NW_025236496.1:4466-5257 GCF_018294505.1 Triticum aestivum | reverse complement strand
AAATAAAACCTGACGTTGCCTGGGATGATCTTTGTAAAGAACACAAAAAACATGCAATTTTAGTGTTCATAGAATTTTTTTTGAAAAACAGACATAGCCCATTGGAAAAAAGGTTTGTTACCACTAAACAAACACAACACCGGTGGTGGTAGATGTCGAACAGATCTCCAGTTGCAAGGCTACTGGCACACCTTGACCTGCAAAGTTGACATCGTGTGGTGGCACCATTCTACAAAACAACATTTCAATTTTCACACTACTAAAAAAGCATTCATGACAAAAGCGTATCACTGGATTCAACACTATGTAAATTGGATTTTACATTTACCATATCAATTGAAGATTGGACACTAAAAAAATTCTAAACCCATAAAAAATTTCTACACTAATAAAATCGAGTTCCACACTAATAAATAAAATTCTACTGAGTATACTAAGTATAGTAAGATTAAACACTACTAAATCAACACACAAGACTAGCATGCGATGTAAACTAAAAAACTACACTAAGTACAAAATCGGTTTCTACACTAAGGATTCAAATTCTATTAAGTATATCAAGATTCAATAATACTAAATCATCACAAAATACTATCATCTAATTCTACATTAGAACATATTCAACACTAAAAAATTTATACAGTATGTATAAAATGGGCTTGTACACTACTAAATCGAATTCTAATAAGTATAATCGGATTGTACACTACTAGATCTAATTCTAAACTACTAATTTCTATACAGATCAATGAAATTCATGGACTCCATGGTGTCTACGGGAGAGGGGGCAT
>NW_025236496.1:0-4453 GCF_018294505.1 Triticum aestivum | reverse complement strand
CATTAGAACATATTCAACACTAAAAAATTTATACAGTATGTATAAAATGGGCTTGTAGACTACTAAATCGAATTCTAATAAGTATAATCGGATTGTACACTACTAGATCTAATTCTACACTACTAATTTCTATACAGATCAATGAAATTCATGGACTCCATGGTGTCTGCGGGAGAGGGGGCATGCATGGTGGGGGGGGGGAGAAGAGGTGAGATGGGAGGGGATCTCACCCGCTGACCCTCGGAGGTGGAAGTTACCGCGCTGGTTCAGCAGCGACGACTGGCGATGCCGGGAGAGGTCCGGAGGTGATGGAGGTTACGCTGGTCGAGGGGGAGTGAAAAGGACCAGGTAAATCGCAATGACTTAGGCATACTTTACTAGGAGATGTAGATATGAGATGGACTAGTGACGGCATGGGCCTAACAGGCCACACCATAACAAAATATAGCCCAAAGAAAAAACTAAGAAAACAGCAATGTTGTGCAAAAAAATGTACAATGCCAACAGTAAGTGTATAATGATGGCCTACCATATGCCAACGCCACCAATATTTGGATAAAAAGTGCTGACGTTTATTGAAAATGGTGCGCCACCAACTAAAGTTGTGGCTAGCGATTTCTCTACTAGTGGAAGAACTTCTTGATGCGGTCAGTATTAATGATTTTCCATGTGATCAATATAAATGTGACATATCTCAGTGCCTTTGTTTTTTTTTTCACGAGAAAGGTACAAGGATGGCAGCCATCACTGCTATCTTTTTCACTATAGTACCACAGATTAACAAGTTCTTATCAATTCCTGGTCGGTATTATATGAAAAGCAATGGGAAAACATAGAGGTGTAGATGATAGTCATGAGACCAAAGACTTCGACACGGTACAAAACTAAAACTAAAAACTAAGATCTGTGCGAAAAGAGATCTTTAGATAATTTCGAGCAAAGAAATCCCTTTGGTCAAGAACAACCTTCTTCCAAAAGTTACCTCGATGTAAAAGTTCAAGTTGTTGAATCTCTTGATGCATCTTAATCCTCTATGTTCGATGGCCATTGGTATAAAAAGAAGATTAAATAGTGGTGATATGATATGGTGGAGTTTTTAACCAAAGACTACCACAATTCGACCAGACCTAATAGAACACTACCACTTTGAAAACAGTTACTTGAAGCTACCACTTTTCTTCTAATTTTTTCCTAGAAATGTCCAAGTCAGAAAAGTGGTTGATTCAGACATTTTAAGCTCGATTATGACATGCTGGGACCATCAGTCAGTGTTGACATGGCAACTCCGCTATGTTTCCTGTTATGACAAGTGGGACCCACATGCCAGTCAAACAAATATGCTTTCCCTCAAAATTAAAGTTTGAAGCGAGATTGAGCCCTCTAGTTGATCCCTCTAGTCTTGGTCAACGCTTGTTGGGATGGCCGTAGGAGCAAGCTGGATCCGTCAATCTTCGTCGGAGGTCCGCGCCTCCTCTTCCAGTCCGTGGCACATCAAGCATGGGTCGCAGTCGGGCTGCGTGGAAGAGCTTGGCCAGGAGGAGCATGACGTCCATGCTGGCTTCAGCGCTGGCTAGCTACCGCACCGCCGGACGGGTTGGCCGCCGCGCTAGCTGGCCTCTGCGCCGCCAGGCATGCTGGCCTCCGCACGAGCTGGCCACCGCTTTGGTTGCCTACTGCACCGCCGAGAGGGCTGGCTTCCATGCTGCCGTGCTGGTTGGCCGCCGGTCGAGCTCGACCAAGGCCGCGGTGGTGTGCTTGGATTACCCTGTTTAGTGGTGTTTAGATTAGCCTAACAATTATTATTAGGGAAAGACTACTAATTAGTTTAGGGTTAGATAGGTCATTGTCCAGTGGGCCCATGTGGTTAGATTATTCTAACAATTAATTAGTTTATGATTAAGTCAATCACTATAAATTTAAAAAAAGTCTAAAAACCTGAGAACTTTTTTTGAGACTGACATGCGGGAACCACACATCATAATAGTCAACATAATGGAGTTGGCTATTGTGCCACATCAACACTGACCGGTGAGCCTAACATGTCATCAACCTACATTAACCGGCTAGAATCAGCCAATTTTCCTACTTCGTAGTTTTTAGGGAAAAAATAGAAGAAAAGTGGTAGCTTCGGGTAATGTTTCCCAAAGTGATAGTTTTTTGTTAAGTCAGGCCGGAATGTGGTACTCCCTCCGTTCCAAATTACTTGACTTTCATTTGTCAAGATACGAATGTATCTATACTTGTTTAGTGTCTAGATACATCCGTATCTAGACAAATGGGGGTCAATTAATTTGCAACGGAGGGAGTAGTTTTTAGTTAAATACTCGATATGGTGTGCTCCATTTTTATGGTTTCTACTAGATTTAAGGTCATCACACTTGTCCAGGAGTAATGTTTCATTCTTCCAAATCATTGGTACGCAAAAATGATCCTAATCTGTGGCATAGAAAAGAAAATCTTACTAAAAATGATCCTAATCGATACCCCTTCGTCTCTCCCCCTAGCGAGCAGGCGACTAAGGTTTCTGCCTCCCGTCAGCGTCGCCGCCGAGCTGCCACGTCTCATCTTGCCTTAGGGCAATGGGGGCGTGGTGGATCCCTGCCCTTGCCAGCGGGAGGGCTCCTTTTTTAGATGTTCCTTTGTGTTTTGTAGGTGTTTGTGTCATGTGCTGGAAGGCGAGACTTCTGCAGTTCCCTGAAGATGTAGTAAGGTTCTCACTGCCTAACCACCGTCCCCATGGTGCTTCTAGCATCGTTGGACGTCGTGTCGAGGTGTCTTTGATGTATCTTCTTGTATCTAGCCTTCAATTATGTTTGTTCGTGTGTTTTCATGTTAGATCTTTCCGATATACGCTCCTCTTCATCAGCAGGGGATGTTGTTCTCGTGTGCCAGTCCTATGCGGCCTTAGCACGACGACTTCCCAACTGTCTGATAAAATAAGTATTTCAGGCACCGGCGAGGGAAGGACAATGATGACGGCACGCCTTTGCTCCCTTCAGTTCTTGTAGTCATCATTAGGTGGTCTATGGATCTAGTGGTGTTCGTTGTACTCCCATGAGTTGTACTCCCTTGAGTGAAGATGAATAGATCGTAAGCTCTACCGCAAAGTAAATGAAAATCCTACTAAGAAACAAAGCTATCCTTCGACGGTGACGAGCTGAACAAAAATACACCAAACTAAACAAAAAAACTATTTCCATCAAAACCAACAACTTATAAATAAATCATAAAAACTTATAAATAAATCATAAAAATTGTGGACATTCCCACTTATTTCAAGGAAGTGTTTATTCCTATGTCAATGTTGTTTGTTATTAAAAAGTGGATAAGGTAAATTTATAAAATCTTTATCAAACAATTTGAGTATGAAGGTGCACATTTCAAATTTTTTGCCAATCTGAGGTTTAGAATCGCGACATATTTTGCACAAGTTCTTTGTGCAACTTAAGGCTGCATAGATTCTGGTTGGGCTGATTGCACCCAGAGAGAGACGGTGATTGCAGATTTTTTTCATTACAAACTGGTTCAGTTTGGCTCTGGCTAACAGAAGGAAACACAGAGACCGGGAGCAACCAGCTGCATTGATTATTGGCGGGCCAATTGGTAGCATACATTGGCCTATCTGTGCAACCGGGCAACTAGCCTCATCGAATGTAGGAGTGCCATGCTGGAGGGCGGCACTTCATTTTGGTATGGACGCGCCGAAATGGTGTCTAAGACAAGAGACAACACCAAGAGTGAACTGCCCATTGAACGGCTCATGAGCAATGCCGCTGTCTCGCTTGCAAGTGTACTGCATGGCATGGGCCAATTCTCTAAGGTGAGCATTTCACGAGCTTCTATGGTCTTGAACATCAGGCTGCACGTCTCACCAGCCAGGGTGGTGCATGGGCTATTCCAAAGGGTCGTTACAGAGGAAAATTATGTAAAGGACTCTCTCCATGCTGCTTTTACACAATTCCTAATGCCTCTCAATCCTACTTCCACGACTTGTTGGGCCACCTGATTTCTAATACATGGACAACCAATACTTAATCTCTAATAGGTGTATATTGCAAGGATCTTCTCTACGGAACATAGATAGGCCTTCTTCTAATATTCAAGTAACCTTTCTATTTCGTTGACCTCTAATATTCAGGAGCACAGTTCACTTTGTTGCCCGTTCTATCGTGCTTTATAAAAGAGCAGCCATAACTTGCAGTGATTGGTATTCATCAAACCACTCTGCCCTTAGTCCTTGACTGGACTTGAGCATTCTCCTTTACACAATACAAATACATATCAAAAACCTACTCCTCATTTGAATGGTACGACAATAAGCCAAAAAAATTACAAAGTCAACCAAGACTAACCATTGGTGGCATGTTTAATAGAAGAAACAACCTAAACACCAGGCATGATCCGAGACTCAAACACTGGTGGGCTAGTTGGCACACTCGAGCAGCTAGCTAAC
>NW_025236495.1:0-5259 GCF_018294505.1 Triticum aestivum | reverse complement strand
TGCCAAGAAAGCATATGTCCTTGAAGCACCATTAGGTGACCCACCTGCTCTCCCAGCACTGCAAGACGATTTGAAAGTTTGGCAGACACGTGCTGATGATTACTCCCTCGTTCAGTGCGGCATGCTTTACATCTTAGAACCGGGGCTCCAAAAGCGTTTTGAGCAACACGGAGCATATGAGATGTTCGAGCAGCTGAAAATGGTTTTCCAAGCTCACGCCCGGGTCGAGAGATATGAAGTCTCCGAGAAGTTCTATAGTTGTAAGATGGAGGAAAAAAGTTCTGTCAGTGAGCACATACTCAAAATGTCTGGGTTGCACAACCGCCTGTCCCAGCTGGACATTAACCTCCCGGACGAGGCGGTCATTGACAGAATCCTTCAGTCGCTCCCACCGAGCTACAAGAGCTTTGTGATGAACTACAATATGCAGGGGATGGTGAAAACTATTCCTGAAGTATTTTCAAAGCTGAAGTCAGCAGAGGTAGAAATCAAAAAGGAACATCAAGTGTTGATGGTCAAGAAAACCACCAAGTTAAAGAAAGGCAAGGGTAAGAATACTTCAAGAAGGACGGCAAGGATGTTGCCGAGCCCGGTAAGCCAGTTGCCGGGAAGAAGTCAAAGAATGGACCCAAGCCTGAAACTGAGTGCTTTTATTGCAAAGGGAAGGGTCACTGGAAGCGGAACTGCCCCAAATACTTAGCGGACAAGAAGGCCGGCAACACTAAAGGTATATGTGATATACATGTAATTGATGTGTACCTTACCAGTGCTCGTAGTAGCTCCTGGGTATTTGATACCGGTGCCGTTGCTCATATTTGTATCTCAAAGCAGGAGCTGTGGAATAAGCGGAGACTGGCGAAGGACGAGGTGACGATGCGCGCCGGGAATGGTTCCAAGGTCGATGTGATCGCCGTCGACATGCTACCTCTGCATTTACCTACGGGATTAGTTTTAAACCTCAATAATTGTTATTTAGTGCCAAGTTTGAGCATGAACATTGTATCTGGATCTCGTTTAATATGAGATGGCTACTTATTTAAATCCGAGAATAATGGTTGTTCTATTTATATGAGAGATATGTTTTATGGTCATGCCCCGATGGTCAATGGTTTATTCTTAATGAATCTTGAACGTAATGTTACACATATTCATAGTGTGAATAACAAAAGATGTAAAGTTGATAATGATAGTCCCACATACTTGTGGCACTGCCGCCTTGGTCACATTGGTGTCAAGCGCATGAAGAAGCTCCATGCTGATGGACTTTTAGAGTCTCTTGATTATGAATCATTTGACACATGCGAACCATGCCTCATGGGCAAAATGACCAAGACTCCGTTCTCCGTAACAATGGAGCGAGCAACCAACTTATTGGAAATCATACATACCGATGTGTGCGGTCCAATGAGCGTTGAGGCTCGCGGAGGATATCGTTATGTTCTCACTCTCACTGATGACTTGAGCAGATATGGGTATGTCTACTTGATGAAACACAAGTCTGAGACCTTTGAAAAGTTCAAGGAATTTCAGAATGAGGTAGAGAATCAACGTGACCGAAAGATAAAGTTCTGACGATCATAACGTGGAGGAGAATATTTAAGTCACGAATTTGGTACGCACTTAAGGAAATGTGGAATCGTTTCACAACTCACGCCACCTGGAACACCTCAGCGTAACAGTGTGTCCGAACGTCGTAATCGCACACTATTGGATATGGTACGATCTATGATGTCTCTTGCCGATTTACCGCTATCATTTTGGGGATACGCTCTAGAGACAGCTACATTCACTTTAAATAGGGCTCCTTCTAAATCCGTTGAGACGACACCATATGAATTATGGTTTGGGAAGAAACCTAAGCTGTCGTTTCTAAAAGTTTGGGGATGCGATGCTTATGTCAAGAAACTTCAACCTGAAAAGCTCGAACCCAAGTCGGAAAAATGCGTCTTCGTAGGATACCCTAAGGAAACCATTGGGTATATCTTCTACTTAAGATCCGAGGGAAAGATCTTTGTTGCCAAGAACAGATCCTTTCTGGAAAAAGAGTTTCTCTCGAAAGGAGTAAGTGGGAGGAAAGTAGAACTCGATGAAGTACTACCTCTTGAGCCGGAAAGTAGTGCAGCTCAGTAAAATGTTCCTGTGGTGCCTACACCGACTAGAGAGGAAATTAATGATGATCAAGGTACTTCGGATCAAGTTGCTACTGAACTTCGTAGGTCCACAAGGACATGTTCCACACCAGAGTGGTATGGCAACCCTGTCCTGGAAATCATGTTGTTAGACAACGGTGAACCTTCGAACTATGAAGAAGCAATGGTGGGCCCAGATTCCAACAAATGGCTTGAAGCCATGCAATCCGAGATAGGATCCATGTATGAAAACGAAGTATGGACTTTGACAGACTTTCCCAATGATCGGCGAGCGATAGAAAACAAATGGATCTTTAAGAAGAAGATGGACGCGGATGGTAATGTTACCATCTATAAAGCTCGACTTGTCACTAAGGGTTATCGACAAGTTCAAGGGGCTGACTACGATGAGACATTCTCTCCCGTAGTGAAGCTAAAGTCCGTCCGAATCATGTTAGCAATTGCCGCATACTATGATTATGAGATATGGCAGATGGACATCAAAACGGCATTCCTTAACGGACATCTTAAGGAAGAACTGTATATGATGCAGCCCGAAGGTTTTGTCGATCCTAAGAATGATAACAAGGTGTGCAAGCTCCAGCGATCCATTTATGGGCTGGTGCAAGCATCTCGGAGTTGGAACATTCGCTTTGATGAGATGATCAAAGCGTTTGGGTTTATGCAGACTTATGGAGAAGCCTGCGCTTACAAGAAAGTGAGTGGGAGCTTTGTAGCATTTGTCATATTATATGTAGATGACATACTTTTGATGGGAAATGATATAGAACTTTTGGACAACATTAAGGCCTACTTGAATAAGTGTTTTTCAATGAAGGACCTTGGGAGAAGCTGCTTACATATTAGCCATCAAGATCTATAGGGATAGATCGAGACGCCTCATAGGTCTTTCACAAAGCACATACCTTGATAAGATATTGAAGAAGTTCAATATGGATCAGTCCAAGAAAGGGTTCTTGCCTGTATTGCAAGGTGTGAGATTGAGCTCGGCTCAATGCCCGACCACGGCAGAAGATAAAGAAGAGATGAGTGCCATCCCCTATGGCTTAGCCATAGGATCTATTATGTATGCCATGCTGTGTACCAGACCTGATGTAAACCTCGCCGTAAGTTTGGTAGGAAGGTACCAAAGTAATCCTGGCAAGGAACACTGGACAACGGTCAAGAATATCCTGAAGTACCTAAAAAGGACAAAGGACATGTTTCTCGTCTATGGAGGTGACGAAGAGCTCGTCGTAAAGGGTTACATCGACGCTAGCTTCGACACAGATCTGGATGACTCTAAGTCACAAACCGGATACATGTATATGTTGAATCGTGGAGCAGTAAGCTGGTGCAGTTGCAGGCAGAGCGTCGTGGCGGGATCTACATGTGAAGCGGAGTACATGGCAGCCTCAGAGGCAGCGCATGAAGTAATATGGATGAAGGAGTTCATCACCGACCTAGGAGTCATACCCAATGCGTCGGGGCCGATCACTCTCTTCTGTGACGACACTGGAGCTATTGCCCTTGCCAAGGAGCCCAGGTTTCACAAGAAGACCAGGCACATCAAGCGTCATTTCAACTCCATCCGTGAAAATATTCAAGATGGAGACATAGATATTTGCAAAGTACATACGGATCTGAATGTCGCAGATCCGTTGACTAAACCTCTTCTGCGAGCAAAACATGATCAACACCAGAACTCTATGGGTGTTCGATTCATCACAATGTAACTAGATTATTGACTCTAGTGCAAGTGGGAGAGTGTTGGAAATATGCCCTAGAGGCAATAATAAAAGGATTATTATTATATTTTCTTGTTCATGATAATTGTTTTTTTATTCATACTATAATTGTATTATTCGGAAATCGTAATACACGTGTGAATACATAGACCACAACATGTCCCTAGTGAGCCTCTAGTTGACTAGCCCGTTAATCAACAGATAGTCATGGTTTCCTGACTATGGACATTGGATGTCATTGATAATGAGATCACATCATTAGGAGAATGATGTGATGGACGAGACCCAATCCTAAGCATAGCACAAGATCCTATAGTTCGTTTGCTAGAGCTTTTCCAATGTCAAGTATCTATTCCTTAGACCATGAGATCGTGTAACTCCCGGATACCGTCGGAGTTCTTTGGGTGTACCAAACGTCACAACGTAACTGGGTGACTATAAAGGTATACTACGGGTATCTCCGAAAGTGTCTGTTGGGTTGACACGGATCGAGACTGGGATTTGTCACTCTGTATGACGGAGAGGTATCTCTGGGCTCACTCGGTAATGCATCATCATAATGAGCTCAAAGTGACCAAGTGTCTGGTCATGGGATCATGCATTACGGTTCGAGTAAAGTGACTTACCGGTAACGAGATTGAACGAGGTATTGGGATACCGACGATCGAATCTCGGGCAAGTAACATACCGATTGACAAAAGGAATAGATACGGGGTTGCTTGAATCCTCAACATTGTGGTTCGTCCGGTGAGATCATCGAGGAGCATGTGGGAGCCAACATGGGTATCCAGATCCCGCTGATGGTTATTGGCCGGAGAGCCGTCCCGGTCATGTCTACGTGTCTCCCGAACTCGTAGGGTCTACACACTTAAGGTTTGGTGACGCTAGGGTTGTACAAATATTAGTATGCAGCAAACCGAAAGTTGTTCGGAGTCCCGGAGGAGATCCCGGACATCACGAGGAGTTCTGGAATGGTCCATAGGTAAAGAATTATATATGGGAAGTCGAGTTTCGGCCATCGGGAAAGTTTCGGGGGTCACCGGTATTGTACCGGGACCACCTATCCCGGAAGGGTCCCGGGGGTCCACCGGGTGGGGCCACCTATCCCGGAGGGCCCCATGGGCTGAAGTGGGAGGGGAACCAGCCCCTGGTGGGCTGGTGCGCCCCCCCTCTTGCCCCCCCTGCGCCTAGGGTTGGGTACCCTAGGGGAGGGGGCGCCTCCACTTTCCTTGGGGGGCAAGGCGCCCCCCTTGGCCGCCGCCCCCCAGGAGATCCCATCTCCTAGGGCCGACGCCCCCCCTGGGGACCCTATATATAGAGGGGGGAGGGAGGGCATCGGCACCCTTGCACTTGGAGCCTCCCTTTCCCGTTGCTACACCTCT
>NW_025236494.1:0-5261 GCF_018294505.1 Triticum aestivum | reverse complement strand
TTCAGTTTTGTTATTTCTGATAGATTTTCTCTAGCATATATTCACATGAAGGGGACACTATTTCTTCATGTGAGTTGCGTTGCTACCATTTCATATACTAATGTTCACAGTATGAAGAACATATACTAAAATTCTAGATTGCTTGGCAACAATGAAGTTATCCTCATGCAAGGTCGATCATTGGCCAGGGTGGAGCCTGTAGATCGGCATCCACACTTAGGGATGGCGGAGAACTTGCACCAGTCGTGCATGTTATTATTAGTTCCAACTGTCTAGTGAATGGAGCAGTGAGTGTAGCGCCAAAACTAAAACTAGAACGGATAAGGGTTTCGTGCATACGATGCCAAACAGAAGCTCCTGATAACTTCCTCCCTCGATGGGTTGTTCTGTAGCATTCACCCAAAATAACATCCCACAATGCATCCCACAACACAGAATAAAACTAGGATCAACAACAGTAATTTGAATTTTACTTATTACCTACTAGTAGGGGTGTCGGTGCGCTGCTATGGAAATAAAGAAAGGTGTTAAGAGACATTGATAAAAAAAATGTCAAAATGAAATGCATATTTTGAAATTATCCAAGTCCTTTACGCAAGATTTCGTCTAGATGTTCATGCATGTATACATCATTAAGTCCCCTCATAAACGGAAAAGAAAATTAAGCCCTTCATAAAGAATATTCATGAGAGCTTTGCATCATGCGGTTGTCCGTGTTATTTTCAGGGGTACTCTCGGCCGGCTCATGCAAACACCCTGTCGGCAGCAAGGTCAAGAACTATGCCTGCACCTCCCACTATGGGCATGACCGTGGAAATTGGGATTGCATGAGCTCCTGATTTTTTTCGAAATAGATTAATTAGTAACTATAATTCTCCATCTAATCTGAATAGATGAATTGATCTCCTCCGCCCCCTCCCTGCACCTCAATCCTCCCCTAAATAGACAATCACGTGTCAATTTTTTTATTATCCCAACACTGTGAAACTTATGTTAAGATTTTAGAATGCTGATTTTTTGTTCTCCAGCATGCTTACAAAACTGCATCACAATTAAAGATTCCTTATATATCCTTTCAGAAAGGCTGATTGGGAAATAACATTAAGTGAAAGGTGTGGCCATATGCTAGTATTAGTGAACACACATACACACCCGTTCGAGTTCACATATCAGCAGGGAAACAGGGGAACAGTGCTATGACTGTGTCCATCTCTGCACAGTACATGGGTCAATGAAGTATATATTTGTCTTGACAAACATTATAGACCAATGTAAACACAGAGAAAAAATGATCAGGAAGAATCTACTGTTACCAAATACTGACAAAATCATAGGTCGTTAGGTTCTCTCTTAAAAATGGTTAGATTTATTGTACACCAAAATAATGGACACCATGATGCTCTTTGTATTCGGTTGCCTTAATTTTTTCTTCAAGGCATGTGTTGTATCTATATTTTTACAGACAATACAATGGAGAAGGGTTTGCAAGTTGCTGAGAATAATCTGTGTAGCTATATGATATCCAAAATAGCACTTCATGGTTTGGTAATGTGTCACTTTCAAAGACTGATGGGCCTGGTCATATTTGAAGAAGACAAAGACACATAAAATCTTGGTCTTATTCCTATATATAGTTTGTATTCAAGGCATGGAGTTTTTTTTAGGAGGGTAACTCCGGCATCTGCATCAAGCGATGCACCCAGGCATCTATCTTGCATACTTAACAAGGCCTTACAAAATAAATACATAAATTAACCCAAAGCCAACTTCCTAGATAAAATTGCCGGCCTACGAAGGTTGATGGTGTGACCTGAGCTGGTGCCACACACACCAAAAATTCCTGTGGCCTCACCAAGCCACCTGCCGTCTAGCCGGTATCACCAACCGGTCTAGTAGACCCTCAGTTTGCACCGCATGAGTACAATGTAGAATCTGAATCCGCCGTCTTGTGTAGTCCCATCATCAGGAGTAATGAAGTTGACGCCACCACGACGCCGGACAGTGCCAGCCAGCTACGCTACCCACTAAACAGTACCAGGCGCCGAGACCCTGCTTCTTCTTGCGGCCAAAATTCGTCACCGCACGAGAAGCATGCAGAGACCTGCGCCTAGCCATCCAAGCCAATCACTTGTCCCTCCAACCGATGTAGTACCCCAAAGATGATGCCCCCGTGAGGGTCATGATGCAGGAACCTCGCCATCATCCAACCCGTAAAGTCTGAATCTAGGATTTCCCTCGAGCCACGCAGCAAACGCGAATCACCCCACAATGCCTCCAACGAGGTAGCGACGCCTGTGGGCGCCGTTGTGGATGGTTCGGGCAAAGGCTGAACCAAGCTTTCTCTGGCAAAATCACGCCAATCCCCAGCTGGACCGTCATATCCACCTCCACCGTCATCCATGGGTGACGTCCCTGCCATCGGGAAACCTCACGATCAAAGCCGTTGTGGTGTCACAGTCGCCTGAAACTGCCGCCCTACGTGGCTGAGCCATCAACGGTGGAGGAGCCCTCACTGTTGTGCTACCTACGCCGGACGAGCCACATGCCCAGGACACCCGTGCGGATCTCTGCCGCATGCATCCCCGGAGCAACGGCGCTGGAAGACCGCGCCACCATATCTAGACAAAAGGAACTCAAGACCAGAAGGACCACCCTGTCGCCCCCGTCCATGGCAGCCGCGCGGCAGCGTTGGGAGGCAATGAGAGGATGGAGAGGAGAGGGTGGCCAATGGATCTGAGGTGCGGGCTCGGAGATCGGCAGCGGCGCTTGGAGATTTTTGTGGCTGGGGCGCTGGGTTCGCAAGAGGACTGCATTGGACCAGCAAATAAAATCTTCGTCTTATTTCTCTATATAGTTTGTCTTCAAGCATGGTGTATTTAATTTTACAAACAATAAAAGTTCAAATTTGATAGCATATTTCATCCAAAGTCTGTCTTGGCAAAACAAGAAATAGAAAATGACGCATAACCTTTGTTCTTTCTGAGGGCTGATACATGTACATGATATTGTTCCGCCCCACAAGTATAGTCTATCCAAATCGAAAGGTCGGCCGAAGAAAATGAAAAAAAAAGACAAACACATTTGCTGGTCCTTAAGGGTACGGAGCCAACATGCTAGTCCTCCAGCACTATAAATAGCACCCCTAGACTCTTGAGTATCTCTCACGCAGCCAACAACAAAGCAAAGAGTCAATTTATTGTAGACACCTCCTACCATCTTCGTGGGAGCCAAAATCCTAGCCATGCGCAGTCCTAGCCGTGTCCTGCCCATCATTTTGGTCCTGTATTTCATTCTATCCATGGCCAGTCCATCCCTTTCTTGCGTTATTCCTTGTGAGTCTGAGATAAACTTGCGCTTATACTTGCACCAAATCGCTGCTGGATCGGGCACCAACCAGGTAGCAATTGTCGCCTCGAGCCAACCGGCTGGGTTTGGTACGACCGCTGTTAACGACTGGACTGTGATTGATGGTTCAAACCCCGGTACTGCGACCATTGTTGCCCGTACCAAAGGCATGCATGTGCAGGCTGATGTAGGCGGTCCAGGCTGGTTCAACTACTTCAGCATGGTGTTCGAGGACGCCAGGTAATGTATACTGTTGGACTAGAAGTTTTAGTTTTCTCAGTTACCAAGATCTCATATACTGAAGATTGTCCGGTTTTATATGATACGTGATGTGTTACTCTCCAAAACTATATCAGACGCCGTGGATCGTCATTTGAAGTAATGGGGATGAACCGGGCTCAAGAAGGCGAGATGGCCATTATCGGTGGGACTGGAGAGTTTGCTATGGCACGTGGGACCATCAAGTACAGAGCACTCGCCAACCCCCCTCCGGGTCAAAGTATTAAAGAACTCAATATTCATGCTTTCTACGTCAAACCAGCTGTAAGTAGACAAGTTTAATTAGCTACTTAATTTGTAGTATGTACTTGCTTTGTTGTTTCTAGTGTATCTATCTAGTTGAACATGATATCCTTATAACAACTTAGTTCGGGTCATGTAACAAATGGGCATTTAAATTGCACAGCTATCTAGTTCACTAAGAAAGCTAGTTCGAGTCATTCAGATAAAAATTACGAATTGTATTATTCCTTGATAAACTTCATTATTAGTACATTAATGCCTAGATTCTTATTAAATGTAGCAGTGCTGATATTACAGGGGATTCCTTTTCTTTTCCAGGGCACTATATCTGGCCCCACCATCCAGTAATACGTTTGAAAACTACGTGGACAACCACGATGGGTAGCTGTGGAAGGAGCTTTGCAATGAGCTTGTCAATGTTTTTCTTTTCAAATAATCCGTGGATTTCTAGCTGGTGATATTCCATCAATCCAAAGATCCATGTCCGACTGTTTGTTGTTGTTTTAAGATTTATGTTTGGTTTTGTGTTTGGGATCATGTCTTATTATGTATGAGAAATAAAGAAGTTTGGTTGTGTAGTAAATTTATAATATGGAGACTCTTTCTCCTGTAATGTGGATCTTTACGTATTTCACACTTACAGTTGAACTAATGAAACACCCAACAGTATTGTCACCAAAAAATTAAATGAGGGGAGAAAATAGAAACAAAATAGAAAAAAGGAAGCCATAAACCTGCCACTATCTCTTTCATACTATCAGACATGGAGTTTTTGCTCCCGTGTGCACACACACCTAATGTGTGAACAGTAAAAGGAAGAAAAAAAGCAAATAGATTCAAAACATTCTGAGTATTTTTGGAAACATTTTGACACTCTCCTGCCCGGCCATTTCCTTTTGAACATGACGTGGCCTCATTTGAAAACAGAGATGAAGATCGGTCAACAAGGTAATCATGTCGAAACAAGGAAAAATCGGGATCTTCACTGTGCAAAGTGCTTACAACTTAGCTTCAGTAACCAGCATTTTTTTAGCTTGAGCTGCACTGCTGTACGTGCTGTGGTTTATTGGTATAATCTACATCTGAGCGGTCGATCAAAAAGACTGTTTTGGATTGCATTGTCGTATGATATGGAACCTTGTACAAGTTGTTAGGCCCAGATTAGTAGGTTGGGGGAAATTCGTATTCAAAGGAAATGTGGTGCAAGTGATTCAGAAATATAGGCACAGCACTACTGGGCTACAGCGAACATAAAAGTAAACTGCTGACCCCTGCCTGTTGGAGACACCCACCCAAAGGACCATCAGCGAACAAAATCCAGATCAGATCCTCTGTGTCGGCCTGGGATGTGATTCAGCGGTGCTCGACGACGATGGTAGGCAGTCGCGCTACAC
>NW_025236492.1:2912-5262 GCF_018294505.1 Triticum aestivum | reverse complement strand
AAGGTGTTGGTAGCGAAAAACCTAACGAGTCTTCTCGGTCTTGGCTTCCCTTTCGAAGAGGTTGATCCCTTTCGTTGATGTCTTCATTTCTTTGCTTCAGGTCATCATGGTGAAGTCGGCATCCTTTTCTTTGGGAACTCCAACGTACTTATGAATAGGTAAGGTGCAGCTTCTACAACGATAGGATTTTATAAGGGAAAATCTACTGGGGGTTTCCCAAGTATGAACATATGAGTATCTCTCGAGCTGAACAAACGAAACACATCGAGAGCAAAGTAAGACGGTGCAATAAGAATTTTCAAGCGGATAGGCAATCGTTCATTGCCTGGAACAGAGTGTGAATGGGGTTCAGGGCAACAGGAATAAGTATTGTGTCCGATACAGAATAGATCAACAGGCGGGTGGCCCGTGAATTACATAGAAAGTCAAGCACGAGGGATAACTTTGACAACAGGGTGTACAAGAGAGTCAGGTTTTGATCCTGTGGAACTGTGGGTTATGGGCCCACCATGTGGTTTTTTTTTTATTAATAGGAGCCGTGACATCTTGCACGGTCATGATAGCAAGGCATGTCAGGGAGTACCATGTCAGCTATGTCGGCAACAACGTTGGTACCAAGGGCGAGGGACGAAGAGAACCATTTTCCTGCTCGTTGAACGAGGCGGACCAGTAGGCAAAGTTCTCGTCCATCGGTGGTTACCGGAATGTCATCGACAAAAGTAACATGGTCTTACTGACATAATTGTACAACAAGATGTTTACATTAGCAGGAAAATATTACTTCTCAGATCATATAGATCACAAGAAAGGTTAAACCAACAATGGAAGGAAAATATGATCATCAGATTAAACAGAACAATGGAAAGGAAAATGTGTTTAAACACATATTTCAGGGGTATATCCTTCCCAATGACAAGCAGAGCATGATATCCATGACAGGATATAAAGTAGAAAACCATTTAGGTAAGGGGGAAGGAATCTCATGATATTACCCATACAACGGTTTTAGGATAAGGGATAAATAAAATTTAGCATCGTGCTTCGGATGTTCTTGTTGAAAATCAGAGTATCGCAGACATGCTTCGAGATAGCATTGACATGGTCTTCATGTGAAGATCAGACTTTGGAAACACGAAGGATCCATCAGGAATAACTTGTAGAATAAGTCTTACAATTTCCTCATGGATGGACGGATAACCTTGCTGAAAAGGAATCTATAAGGATAGGTCCTCCAGCCGGGGGGGGGGTGCTAGGCATGACATCAGGTTACCGGGTCACCAAAGGATCAACATCATAACTCTCGAAAAGTTGTCCCAACCATCATATCTGATCGAGATTCATATCCAATTGGTGTCATGATACCTCAAACTCAGGATGCCTGAGAAGAAAAGGTGCAACACAATTGACGAGTTGACATTGTAAGATTTTCAGGAAATGAACTATGGAAGCGAGTTCCGAAACAAGAGTTCATCATTAAACCAAGGAGGGGATGAGAAGGTGGCTGATGGGCTCAGCGACAATTCATCGAGAATTCCAAACTGATGGATTTCCACGATAATGTGAACACGAAGATGACATTTGTCAGCTCAAATGGTATAATGATGTATGCTCGAGGAAAACATACACAATTAAACATTGGTTGAAAGGTGCACCCGAAATATGGGCTGGGTTGCACGACCAATGTCGGAATGGTGATTCAATAATCAATAGTCTAAGAATTTCACTTCAAAGCAAGAGGCTTGCTAGAAGTTTTGAATTCACACGTCTTAGCTCAATTGCCGGTATTCCGGTTGAAAACAATACGGGGGCCAAGGAATGAACGAAGATGGCAAGAAGTATTATGATATCAAGAATTCTTAAGAGGTGGTGAAATTCTCACCACATTCTTGACAAAAAGAGATGGTAATACTTCCGAGGTAAGGAAGATCAACTGCTGGGTAGCAGGGATCTCAAGGTTTACACAAAACACGAACAAGTTGTGTTGAACGGAAGGCAATAAAGTGGTCGATGAGAACAGGAATCATCGAGGGGCAAGGATGGTATTACCCATCATGAATTCAATTGAATTCCTGGAAGAGCTCATAAGGTTGATGATGATCACGACACAATTGTCGAGAGATTTCATGCAGGTGTAGTCAACCAGCGACGACATCAAGTCAAGGGAATGATGAAGCAAGAGGTTATTGGAACCACAGTTACGACCCAAACTCGAACTCAAGCTTGTTGTTTAAGGTGAAATGATATGACGATGAGGATCGACGTAAAGTTAGTTCATCGTCGAAGATTGGTGCTCCGAGAATAAGGACTAGGTAGCCCAGTTAGAATCGTCACGACAATGATATAGCCAAAC
>NW_025236492.1:0-2585 GCF_018294505.1 Triticum aestivum | reverse complement strand
ACTTGATGAAGAACTCATAAGAAATTATGCAGTTCCAAGATAATCTCGAGATACCAGGTGGTAATACTCGACGACAGATCAAACTAGAAGTTGAACTGGGGTATTGCTCTATAGAAGACAAGTGCTTAAACTTGCACAGGACATGATATTTAAAGGAGAACATGGTCAGAACCACGATTGCAAAAAGGCCAGCTCTCAGATATAAGATGAACTTATACCAAGGGAATAATTGATTTTAAAAGAAGCTTCGATGAGAGATGTACATCGTGTCCATGGGCATGAACGCAAGTTCAAGGTCGACTCCCACTTCTCCAATGCACAACCTTTCATTCACTTCTCGCGCTCAATGAAGTTGTAGTTTTGAAATTTTATCTGGCAAAATACCAAAAGAGTACGACTCGTGAAAACTTTCGAGTTCACACATATTAAGGAAGGCATAGGTTCAACCCATCGGGGCATCTTAGAATCCTATACCAGAATTTTTTTTTTGAAGTAATTAACTCAAGCTCGAAGGCAGAGCATGGTTGAGAAAGCAGACGATACAATTTAACAAGGGCGTCATGTATAAGGGGAAGAACTCACAAAGGGTTCAAATGTGAAGGACACTTTCGGATAACAATCCAACAAAGGACTTGATAGTCCACAAAGGACCTGATATGAGTATCGGTACTCAACCAGAAGAGGAAGGAATGCAAATGCAACAAGTTATGGAATCATCTGAATAATTCAAAGCTTAAATAAAAAGGAATTATGATTTCCACAACAAAGGATCAGAAACAGACGTTCTGATCAAGGATGGATCAATTGAATATACCAGAGGCACAATCGACGACAGATAGTTTGGTCGAGAACCAGCTCATGTTTGAAAAACGTCTGAGCTGGAGAGATAATTTAAAAGGATCATCTGATGATTACTTGCATTCGCCACATATTGAGTCAACAGACTCAAAATGATAATGACAAGGAATGTCAATATGACTACGAGACTTATGGGATTAACCATAATGCGAGCAAGCAAGAATTTCAAGAGCCAAAGGCTCCAGAGGATTCTCGGAAGATCGAATAGTATTTTGAAGAATTTTGTGTAACACATGAACAACAGGGGATGAGCGGATACTCGATAAGTGCGAGAATTAACCGTAGGGGTATTCAAGTGACAAAGGACAACAAGGCAGTAAGCTCGAGGGATTATCGAAACAATGACGAGTTTTTCAGGGTATCTTGTAATAACAAGACCACTGGGGATGAATGTAAGAATAACAACTGCAAGTAGTTATCCATAAGGGTTTGCAGTGGACGGGGAATTGCAAACGCGATGAACACAAGTTCTCGGGTTAACAGCGGAGAGTATCTTCAGGGTCTTCTGGTGCAGCAGACGATCATCAGTAACAAGGGCTCTCCGGGTGAAAGTGATAACGAGATCCTAGTGTTAGATTTAGTAAACTTCATTTAACCCGAATAGAGGAGAGATCAGAGTCCCAGAGTAAAGGTCGAGGAGTAAAAGATCCTACTACCACCCAATGGCGACGTGGGACCGTAAGGCACACAGCCAAGTTAGTAAAAGTTTTTGTAATGTCTAGACTCGACTTCGACCAAGGAGTGTGGAAGGGGGATTCCTACAGGCAGTCGGCTCTGATACCAACTTGTGACGCCCCCGATTCAATCGTACACTAATCAAGCACGCAAACGTGTACGATCAAGATCAGGGACTCACGGGAAGATAACACAACACAACTCTAAAACATAAATAAGTCATACAAGCATCATAATACAAGCCAGGGGCCTCGAGGGCTCGAATACAAGTGCTCGATCATAGACGAGTCAGCGGAAGCAACAATATCTGAGTACAGACATAAGTTAAACAAGTTTGCCTTAAGAAGGCTAGCACAAACTGGGATACAGATCGAAAGAGGCGCAGGCCTCCTGCCTGGGATCCTCCTAACTACTCCAGGTCGTCGTTAGCGGGCAGCACGTAGTAGTAGGCACCTCCGGTGTAGTAGGGGTCGTCGTCGACGGTAGCGTCTGGCTCCTGGACTCCAGCATCTGGTTGCGACAACCAGAAAGAAAGGAAAGGGGAAAAAGGGGGGAGAAAGCAACCGTGAGTACTCATCCAAAGTACTCGCAAGCAAGGAACTACACTACATATGCATGGGTATATGTGTAAGGAGGCCATATCAGTGGACTGAACTGCAGAATGCCAGAATAAGAGGGGGATAGCTAATCCTGTCGAAGACTACGCTTCTGGCAGCCTCCGTCTTGCATCAAGTATAAGAGAGTAGATTAAAGTCCTCCAAGTAGCATCTCCAAGTAGCATCTCCAAGTAGCATCGCATAGCATAATCCTACCCGGCGATCCTCTCCTCGTCGCCCTGCGGAAAAGCGATCACCGGGTTGTATGTGGAACTTGGAAGGGTGTGTTTTATTAAGTATCCGGTTCTAGTTGTCATAAGGTCAAGGTACAACTCCAAGTCGTCCTGTTACCGAAGATCACGGCTATTCGAATAGATTAACTTCCCTGCAGGGGTGCACCACATAGCCCAACACGCTCGATCCCATTTGGCCGGACACACTTTCCTGGGTCATGCC
>NW_025236491.1:0-5263 GCF_018294505.1 Triticum aestivum | reverse complement strand
GTGTAGCGCGACTGCCTACCATCGTCGTCGAGCACCGCTGAATCACATCCCAGGCCGACACAGAGGATCTGATCTGGATTTTGTTCGCTGATGGTCCTTTGGGTGGGTGTCTCCAACAGGCAGGGGTCAGCAGTTTACTTTTATGTTCGCTGTAGCCCAGTAGTGCTGTGCCTATATTTCTGAATCACTTGCACCACATTTCCTTTGAATACGAATTTCCCCCAACCTACTAATCTGGGCCTAACAACTTGTACAAGGTTCCATATCATACGACAATGCAATCCAAAACAGTCTTTTTGATCGACCGCTCAGATGTAGATTATACCAATAAACCACAGCACGTACAGCAGTGCAGCTCAAGCTAAAAAAATGCTGGTTACTGAAGCTAAGTTGTAAGCACTTTGCACAGTGAAGATCCCGATTTTTCCTTGTTTCGACATGATTACCTTGTTGACCGATCTTCATCTCTGTTTTCAAATGAGGCCACGTCATGTTCAAAAGGAAATGGCCGGGCAGGAGAGTGTCAAAATGTTTCCAAAAATACTCAGAATGTTTTGAATCTATTTGCTTTTTTTCTTCCTTTTACTGTTCACACATTAGGTGTGTGTGCACACGGGAGCAAAAACTCCATGTCTGATAGTATGAAAGAGATAGTGGCAGGTTTATGGCTTCCTTTTTTCTATTTTGTTTCTATTTTCTCCCCTCATTTAATTTTTTGGTGACAATACTGTTGGGTGTTTCATTAGTTCAACTGTAAGTGTGAAATACGTAAAGATCCACATTACAGGAGAAAGAGTCTCCATATTATAAATTTACTACACAACCAAACTTCTTTATTTCTCATACATAATAAGACATGATCCCAAACACAAAACCAAACATAAATCTTAAAACAACAACAAACAGTCGGACATGGATCTTTGGATTGATGGAATATCACCAGCTAGAAATCCACGGATTATTTGAAAAGAAAAACATTGACAAGCTCATTGCAAAGCTCCTTCCACAGCTACCCATCGTGGTTGTCCACGTAGTTTTCAAACGTATTACTGGATGGTGGGGCCAGATATAGTGCCCTGGAAAAGAAAAGGAATCCCCTGTAATATCAGCACTGCTACATTTAATAAGAATCTAGGCATTAATGTACTAATAATGAAGTTTATCAAGGAATAATACAATTCGTAATTTTTATCTGAATGACTCGAACTAGCTTTCTTAGTGAACTAGATAGCTGTGCAATTTAAATGCCCATTTGTTACATGACCCGAACTAAGTTGTTATAAGGATATCATGTTCAACTAGATAGATACACTAGAAACAACAAAGCAAGTACATACTACAAATTAAGTAGCTAATTAAACTTGTCTACTTACAGCTGGTTTGACGTAGAAAGCATGAATATTGAGTTCTTTAATACTTTGACCCGGAGGGGGGTTGGCGAGTGCTCTGTACTTGATGGTCCCACGTGCCATAGCAAACTCTCCAGTCCCACCGATAATGGCCATCTCGCCTTCTTGAGCCCGGTTCATCCCCATTACTTCAAATGACGATCCACGGCGTCTGATATAGTTTTGGAGAGTAACACATCACGTATCATATAAAACCGGACAATCTTCAGTATATGAGATCTTGGTAACTGAGAAAACTAAAACTTCTAGTCCAACAGTATACATTACCTGGCGTCCTCGAACACCATGCTGAAGTAGTTGAACCAGCCTGGACCGCCTACATCAGCCTGCACATGCATGCCTTTGGTACGGGCAACAATGGTCGCGGTACCGGGGTTTGAACCATCAATCACAGTCCAGTCGTTAACAGCGGTCGTACCAAACCCAGCCGGTTGGCTCGAGGCGACAATTGCTACCTGGTTGGTGCCCGATCCAGCAGCGATTTGGTGCAAGTATAAGCGCAAGTTTATCTCAGACTCACAAGGAATAACGCAAGAAAGGGATGGACTGGCCATGGATAGAATGAAATACAGGACCAAAATGATGGGCAGGACACGGCTAGGACTGCGCATGGCTAGGATTTTGGCTCCCACGAAGATGGTAGGAGGTGTCTACAATAAATTGACTCTTTGCTTTGTTGTTGGCTGCGTGAGAGATACTCAAGAGTCTAGGGGTGCTATTTATAGTGCTGGAGGACTAGCATGTTGGCTCCGTACCCTTAAGGACCAGCAAATGTGTTTGTCTTTTTTTTTTTCATTTTCTTCGGCCGACCTTTCGATTTGGATAGACTATACTTGTGGGGCGGAACAATATCATGTACATGTATCAGCCCTCAGAAAGAACAAAGGTTATGCGTCATTTTCTATTTCTTGTTTTGCCAAGACAGACTTTGGATGAAATATGCTATCAAATTTGAACTTTTATTGTTTGTAAAATTAAATACACCATGCTTGAAGACAAACTATATAGAGAAATAAGACGAAGATTTTATTTGCTGGTCCAATGCAGTCCTCTTGCGAACCCAGCGCCCCAGCCACAAAAATCTCCAAGCGCCGCTGCCGATCTCCGAGCCCGCACCTCAGATCCATTGGCCACCCTCTCCTCTCCATCCTCTCATTGCCTCCCAACGCTGCCGCGCGGCTGCCATGGACGGGGGCGACAGGGTGGTCCTTCTGGTCTTGAGTTCCTTTTGTCTAGATATGGTGGCGCGGTCTTCCAGCGCCGTTGCTCCGGGGATGCATGCGGCAGAGATCCGCACGGGTGTCCTGGGCATGTGGCTCGTCCGGCGTAGGTAGCACAACAGTGAGGGCTCCTCCACCGTTGATGGCTCAGCCACGTAGGGCGGCAGTTTCAGGCGACTGTGACACCACAACGGCTTTGATCGTGAGGTTTCCCGATGGCAGGGACGTCACCCATGGATGACGGTGGAGGTGGATATGACGGTCCAGCTGGGGATTGGCGTGATTTTGCCAGAGAAAGCTTGGTTCAGCCTTTGCCCGAACCATCCACAACGGCGCCCACAGGCGTCGCTACCTCGTTGGAGGCATTGTGGGGTGATTCGCGTTTGCTGCGTGGCTCGAGGGAAATCCTAGATTCAGACTTTACGGGTTGGATGATGGCGAGGTTCCTGCATCATGACCCTCACGGGGGCATCATCTTTGGGGTACTACATCGGTTGGAGGGACAAGTGATTGGCTTGGATGGCTAGGCGCAGGTCTCTGCATGCTTCTCGTGCGGTGACGAATTTTGGCCGCAAGAAGAAGCAGGGTCTCGGCGCCTGGTACTGTTTAGTGGGTAGCGTAGCTGGCTGGCACTGTCCGGCGTCGTGGTGGCGTCAACTTCATTACTCCTGATGATGGGACTACACAAGACGGCGGATTCAGATTCTACATTGTACTCATGCGGTGCAAACTGAGGGTCTACTAGACCGGTTGGTGATACCGGCTAGACGGCAGGTGGCTTGGTGAGGCCACAGGAATTTTTGGTGTGTGTGGCACCAGCTCAGGTCACACCATCAACCTTCGTAGGCCGGCAATTTTATCTAGGAAGTTGGCTTTGGGTTAATTTATGTATTTATTTTGTAAGGCCTTGTTAAGTATGCAAGATAGATGCCTGGGTGCATCGCTTGATGCAGATGCCGGAGTTACCCTCCTAAAAAAAACTCCATGCCTTGAATACAAACTATATATAGGAATAAGACCAAGATTTTATGTGTCTTTGTCTTCTTCAAATATGACCAGGCCCATCAGTCTTTGAAAGTGACACATTACCAAACCATGAAGTGCTATTTTGGATATCATATAGCTACACAGATTATTCTCAGCAACTTGCAAACCCTTCTCCATTGTATTGTCTGTAAAAATATAGATACAACACATGCCTTGAAGAAAAAATTAAGGCAACCGAATACAAAGAGCATCATGGTGTCCATTATTTTGGTGTACAATAAATCTAACCATTTTTAAGAGAGAACCTAACGACCTATGATTTTGTCAGTATTTGGTAACAGTAGATTCTTCCTGATCATTTTTTCTCTGTGTTTACATTGGTCTATAATGTTTGTCAAGACAAATATATACTTCATTGACCCATGTACTGTGCAGAGATGGACACAGTCATAGCACTGTTCCCCTGTTTCCCTGCTGATATGTGAACTCGAACGGGTGTGTATGTGTGTTCACTAATACTAGCATATGGCCACACCTTTCACTTAATGTTATTTCCCAATCAGCCTTTCTGAAAGGATATATAAGGAATCTTTAATTGTGATGCAGTTTTGTAAGCATGCTGGAGAACAAAAAATCAGCATTCTAAAATCTTAACATAAGTTTCACAGTGTTGGGATAATAAAAAAATTGACACGTGATTGTCTATTTAGGGGAGGATTGAGGTGCAGGGAGGGGGCGGAGGAGATCAATTCATCTATTCAGATTAGATGGAGAATTATAGTTACTAATTAATCTATTTCGAAAAAAATCAGGAGCTCATGCAATCCCAATTTCCACGGTCATGCCCATAGTGGGAGGTGCAGGCATAGTTCTTGACCTTGCTGCCGACAGGGTGTTTGCATGAGCCGGCCGAGAGTACCCCTGAAAATAACACGGACAACCGCATGATGCAAAGCTCTCATGAATATTCTTTATGAAGGGCTTAATTTTCTTTTCCGTTTATGAGGGGACTTAATGATGTATACATGCATGAACATCTAGACGAAATCTTGCGTAAAGGACTTGGATAATTTCAAAATATGCATTTCATTTTGACATTTTTTTTATCAATGTCTCTTAACACCTTTCTTTATTTCCATAGCAGCGCACCGACACCCCTACTAGTAGGTAATAAGTAAAATTCAAATTACTGTTGTTGATCCTAGTTTTATTCTGTGTTGTGGGATGCATTGTGGGATGTTATTTTGGGTGAATGCTACAGAACAACCCATCGAGGGAGGAAGTTATCAGGAGCTTCTGTTTGGCATCGTATGCACGAAACCCTTATCCGTTCTAGTTTTAGTTTTGGCGCTACACTCACTGCTCCATTCACTAGACAGTTGGAACTAATAATAACATGCACGACTGGTGCAAGTTCTCCGCCATCCCTAAGTGTGGATGCCGATCTACAGGCTCCACCCTGGCCAATGATCGACCTTGCATGAGGATAACTTCATTGTTGCCAAGCAATCTAGAATTTTAGTATATGTTCTTCATACTGTGAACATTAGTATATGAAATGGTAGCAACGCAACTCACATGAAGAAATAGTGTCCCCTTCATGTGAATATATGCTAGAGAAAATCTATCAGAAATAACAAAACTGAA
>NW_025236490.1:0-5264 GCF_018294505.1 Triticum aestivum | reverse complement strand
ATTTCCACGATTGACAAACCCCGGTGTGTGTGTACATGTCGGTCATCAACATTCGCAAATATTGTCGATTCTGACCCGTTTCATGGACTATTACTCACTGTTTTGTGGTCCAAAGAGATTTCCATAGTTGTTGAAACCAAGGTGCGCTTCGTGTCTGTCAACAACACTAGTAGTCTTGGCCGATTCGAGCCCGTTTCATGGACTATTACTCACCATTTTGGGGTCCGAAGCGATTTCTATAGTCGTTGAACCCCATGGTGCGCTTACGTGTCGGTCAAGAACACTCGCAGTCTTGGCCGATTCTGGCCCGTTTCATGTACTATTACTCACTGTTTTGGGGCCCCGTAGTGATTTCCACGATTGACAAACCCCGGGCTGCGTTTAAGTGTCGGTCATCAATAGTCGCGTTTTTTTGTCGATTCTGACCCGTTTCGTGGACTATTACATATCGTTTTGGTGTCCCAAAGCGATTTTCATGGTTGTCGAATCCAAACGTGTGCTTACGCGTTGGTCGTCAAGACTCACAATTTGAGCCGATTCTGGCCCGTTTTTACTTAGTTTTGGGATCCCGAAGTGATTTCCACGATTGACGAACCCCGGGGTGCGTTTACTTGTCGGTCATCAACGCTCACAGTTTTGGCCAGTTCTGGTCCGTTTCATGGACTACTACCCACCGTTTTGGGGTCCTAGAGTGGTTTCCACGATTGACGATCCCCGGGATGCGTTTAAGTGTATGTCGTCAACAGAGACGGTTTGGGCCAATTCTGAGCAGTTTCCATAGTGTTTGAACACCGAGGTGCACTTACGTGTCGGTCATCAACACTCGCAGTATTGGACGATTTTGGCCCGTTTCATGGACCATTACTCACCGTTTTGGGGTCCCGGAGTGATTTCCACTATTGATGAACCCAGGGCGCGTTTACATGTCAGTCATCAACACTCGCGGTTTTTGTCGATCCTGACCTGTTTCGTGGACTATTACTCACCGTTTTTGGGGTCCCAAAGCGATTTTCATGGTTGTTGAACCCCAGTGAGTGCTTACGTGTCGGTCATCAATAATCGCAGTTTTTGCCCGATTCCGGTCCGTTTCGTGCACTATGACTCATCGTTTTGGGGTCCTAGAGCCATTTCCACGATTGACACACCGGTGTGTGCGTACATGTTGGTCATCAACATTCGCAAATATTGTCGATTCTTACCCGTTTCATGGACTATTACTCACCGTTTTGGGGTCCAAAGCGATTTCCATAGTTGTTGAACCCCAAGGTGCGCTTCATGTCTGTTAACAACACTAGTAGTCTTGGCCGATTCGAGCCCGTTTCGTGGACTATTACTCACCGTTTTGGGGTCTGAAGCGATTTCTATAGTCGTTGAACCTCATGGTGCGCTTACGTGTCGGTCATGAACACTCGCAATCTTGGCCGATTCTGGCCCGTTTCATGGACTATTACTCACTGTTTTGGGGTCCCGTAGTGATTTCCACGATTGACAAACCTCGGGCTGCGTTTAAGTGTCGGTCATCAACAGTCGCGTTTTTTGTCGATTCTGACCGGTTTCGTGGACTATTACATACCGTTTTGGTGCCCCAAAGCGATTTTCATGGTTGTCGAATCCAAACATGTGCTTACGCGTTGGTCGTCAAGACTCGCAATTTGAGCCGATTCTGGCCCGTTTCTACTTAGTTTTGGGATCCCGAAGTGATTTCCACGATTGACGAACCCCGGGGTGCGTTTACTTGTCGGTCATCAACGCTCACAATTTTGGCCAGTTTTGGTCCGTTTCGTGCACTACTAAGCACCGTTTTGGGGTCCTAGAGCGGTTTCCACGATTGACGATCCCCGGGGTGCGTTTAAGTGTATGTCGTCAACAGAGACGGTTTGGGCCAATTCTGAGTAGTTTCCATAGTGTTTGAACACCGAGGTGCGCTTACGTGTCGGTCATCAACACTCGCAGTATTGGACGATTTTGGCCCGTTTCATGGACCATTACTCACCGTTTTGGGGTCCCTGAGTGATTTCCACTATTGATGAACCCGGGGCGCGTTTACATGTCAGTCATCAACACTCACGGTTTTTGTCGATGCTGACCTCTTTCGTGGACTATTACTCGCCGTTTTTGGGGTCCCAAAGCGCTTTCCATGGTTGTTGAACCCCACTGAGTGCTTACGTGTTGGTCATCAATAATCGCAGTTTTTGCCCGATTCCGGTCCGTTTCGTGCACTATGACTCATCGTTTTGGGGTCCTAGAGCGATTTCCACGATTGACACACCGGTGTGTGTGTACATGTTGGTCATCAACATTCGCAAATATTGTCGATTCTTACCCGTTTCATGGACTATTACTCACCGTTTTGGGGTCCAAAGCGATTTCCATAGTTGTTGAACCTCAAGGTGCGCTTCATGTCTGTTAACAACACTAGTAGTCTTGGCCGATTCGAGCCCGTTTTGTGGACTATTACTCACCGTTTTGGGGTCCGAAGCGATTTCTATAGTCGTTGAACCTCATGGTGCGCTTACGTGTCGGTCATGAACACTCGCAGTCTTGGCCGATTCTGGCCCGTTTCATGGACTATTACTCACTGTTTTGGGGTCGCGTAGTGATTTCCACGATTGACAAACCTCGGGCTGCGTTTAAGTGTCGGTCATCAACAGTCGCGTTTTTTGTCGATTCTGACCGGTTTCGTGGACTATTACATACCGTTTTGGTGCCCCAAAGCGATTTTCATGGTTGTCGAATCCAAACATGTGCTTACGCGTTGGTCGTCAAGACTCGCAATTTGAGCCGATTCTGGCCCGTTTCTACTTAGTTTTGGGATCCCGAAGTGATTTCCACGATTGACGAACCCCGGGGTGCGTTTACTTGTCGGTCATCAACGCTCACAATTTTGGCCAGTTTTGGTCCGTTTCGTGCACTACTACCCACCGTTTTGGGGTCCTAGAGCGGTTTCCACGATTGACGATCCCCGGGGTGCGTTTAAGTGTATGTCGTCAACAGAGACGGTTTGGGCCAATTCTGAGCAGTTTCCATAGTGTTTGAACACCGAGGTGCGCTTACGTGTCGGTCATCAACACTCGCAGTTTTGGACGATTTTGGCCCGTTTCATGGACCATTACTCACCGTTTTGGGGTCCCTGAGTGATTTCCACTATTGATGAACCCGGGGCGCGTTTACATGTCAGTCATCAACACTCGCGGTTTTTGTCGATGCTGACCTCTTTCGTGGACTATTACTCGCCGTTTTTGGGGTCCCAAAGCGCTTTGCATGGTTGTTGAACCCCACTGAGTGCTTACGTGTTGGTCATCAATAATCGCAGTTTTTGCCCGATTCTGGTCCGTTTCGTGCACTATGACTCATCGTTTTGGGGTCCTAGAGCGATTTCCACGATTGACAAACCCCGGTGTGTGTGTACATGTCGGTCATCAACATTCGCAAATATTGTCGATTCTGACTCGTTTCATGGACTATTACTCACCGTTTTGTGGTCCAAAGCGATTTCCATAGTTGTTGAAACCCAAGGTGCGCTTCGTGTCTGTCAACAACACTAGTAGTCTTGGCCGATTCGAGCCCGTTTCATGGACTATTACTCACCATTTTGGGGTCCGAAGCGATTTCTATAGTCGTTGAACCCCATGGTGCGCTTACGTGTCGGTCAAGAACACTCGCAGTCTTGGCCGATTCTGGCCCGTTTCATGTACTATTACTCACTGTTTTGGGGCCCCGTAGTGATTTCCACGATTGACAAACCCCGGGCTGCGTTTAAGTGTCGGTCATCAATAGTCGCGTTTTTTTGTCGATTCTGACCCGTTTCGTGGACTATTACATATCGTTTTGGTGTCCCAAAGCGATTTTCATGGTTGTCGAATCCAAACGTGAGCTTACGCGTTGGTCGTCAAGACTCGCAATTTGAGCCGATTCTGGCCCGTTTCTACTTAGTTTTGGGATCCCGAAGTGATTTCCACGATTGACGAACCCCGGGGTGCGTTTACTTGTCGGTCATCAACGCTCACAGTTTTGGCCAGTTCTGGTCCGTTTCATGGACTACTACCCACCGTTTTGGGGTCCTAGAGTGGTTTCCACGATTGACGATCCCCGGGATGCGTTTAAGTGTATGTCGTCAACAGAGACGGTTTGGGCCAATTCTGAGCAGTTTCCATAGTGTTTGAACACCGAGGTGCGCTTACGTGTCGGTCATCAACACTCGCAGTTTTGGACGATTTTGGCCCGTTTCATGGACCATTACTCACCGTTTTGGGGTCCCGGAGTGATTTCCACTATTGATGAACCCAGGGCGCGTTTACATGTCAGTCATCAACACTCGCGGTTTTTGTCGATCCTGACCTGTTTCGTGGACTATTACTCACCGTTTTTGGGGTCCCAAAGCGATTTTCATGGTTGTTGAACCCCACTGAGTGCTTACGTGTCGGTCATCAATAATCGCAGTTTTTGCCCGATTCCGGTCCGTTTCGTGCACTATGACTCATCGTTTTGGGGTCCTAGAGCGATTTCCACGATTGACACACCGGTGTGTGCGTACATGTTGGTCATCAACATTTGCAAATATTGTCGATTCTTACCCGTTTCATGGACTATTACTCACCGTTTTGGGGTCCAAAGCGATTTCCATAGTTGTTGAACCCCAAGGTGCGCTTCATGTCTGTTAACAACACTAGTAGTCTTGGCCGATTCGAGCCCGTTTCATGGACTATTACTCACTGTTTTGGGGTCCCGTAGTGATTTCCACGATTGACAAACCTTGGGTGCGTTTAAGTGTCGGTCATCAACAGTCGCGTTTTTTGTCGATTCTGACCGGTTTCGTGGACTATTACATACCGTTTTGGTGTCCCAAAGCGATTTTCATGGTTGTCAAATCCAAACATGTGCTTACGCGTTGGTCGTCAAGACTCGCAATTTGAGCCGATTCTGGCCCGTTTCTACTTAGTTTTGGGATCCCGAAGTGATTTCCACGATTGACGAACCCCGGGGTGCGTTTACTTGTCGGTCATCAACGCTCACAATTTTGGCCAGTTTTGGTCCGTTTCGTGCACTACTACCCACCGTTTTGGGGTCCTAGAGCGGTTTCCACGATTGACGATCCCCGGGGTGCGTTTAAGTGTATGTCGTCAACAGAGACGGTTTGGGCCAATTCTGAGCAGTTTCCATAGTGTTTGAACACCGAGGTGCGCTTACGTGTCGGTCATCAACACTCGTAGTTTTGGACGATTTTGGCCCGTTTCATGGACCATTACTCACCGTTTTGGGGTCCC
>NW_025236489.1:0-5265 GCF_018294505.1 Triticum aestivum | reverse complement strand
GTGTCAGGAGCTGACACGTGTCGGCCACCTACTGGCTGGCTTTGCCGAGAGGGGCACTCGGCAAAGATGGCCCCTGGTCCCACGTGCCAGGAACTGCCGTCACCGTCTGCTATCCGTTAGCTACTTTATTTTGCCGAGTGGTACTGTTTGGCTCTCGGCAAAGTCTTTGCCAAGTGTCCGTGTTCTGGCTCCCGGCAAACTCCTGTTTGCCGAAGAGGTGTACACCGGGTGGCTTTTGCCGAGGGTGACACTCGGCAAAGGCTTTGCCGGCAGTTTTCAGCCCTTTGCCGAGTGTCCGTGGCACTCGGCGTAGGACAGAATTCCAATAGTGTATATGTATGTGCTAGTGCTAGTGTATGTTTTACTCATCTATACGAAGTAGGAAACATGTCCTTCTGATTAACAGCAAGTCATTTACTCATACATGGGGTTGAGAGGAGTGAGTGAAGGGCAAAACTGGGACATAAATATCTTATATGGACAAGCAAGTTTCACTTAGATGACTGAATAAGAGCTCAAAATAAATCAGTGTTCCAGACCTGATTTCCCAGTGAGTGAAGGGCAAAACTGGGACATAAATATCTTATATGGACAAGCAAGTTTCTGAAACAAGGACTCCTATTCATCAGACAGATCTCCCCTTCCCTTATTGTCCAAATCTTTGGAAACTCTTAACATAAGCAGAATAGTCAGGCGTGTGAGGTCCTTCCCATCAACTCATGCAGGAGACTTCCCGCCTCAATGATCGTCTCAGATTTGCGAAACAGCATGTGAGCAGGCTGCACTTCCTGTTTGTGGAGTGCTTATCACTGGTTCTCATAGCCTTGACATACTCGTAAGCATCTTCGATTCTCCTGGTATAAACATACCCCTTGATGTGTGGATTGTGATCCTCGGCGTCAGCATTCCATGAACATCTGCCGTCTTGCCGAATCCATCTTCACTACTTTTCAGGCGTGGTGTGTGAGAACATCGTACGTCAATTATTTCTGGACTTCATCAGGTTCTTAGTTCTTACTTAAGACCTCTCCATGGCCTCAAGGAGGTCGCACGCTTCGGTGGCTCTGCCATTCTTGAGCAGCCCACCGAGGAGGTAGTTCCAGGAGTTGGCATTGCGTAGTAGCTCCCCTTACTCATTTCATCGAACACCTAGCGGGCGCCCTGGAAGTCGCCGGCCTGTCACCTTACCGCCAACATGACGTTTTAGTAGCTGGCCCTCCTCGATCACCCACACGGCCGCGTCGGACTTGCTGATGGAGGCCAACGCCTTCACCAGCGATAGGCACGGGCCACCGGCACCATCCAAAGTCCTCAGAGGCGCCCTCACCGTGCCATCCACGCTCGACCTCGCCGCGGCCAAAAGGAATGCCAACACTTGCTCGGTAAGGGAGGGTCGCCGCGCTGACGCTGCTCGAGGGCGTGGGCGATAGCGGGGTGGCCGGCCAGCCTGCCGGCGTTCTCTTCTGGACGAGCAGGTTGTGGGCGCGGGCGCTCGTGGAGATGCCCTTCCCTTGTGTTGGGAGAGCTGGGTGAAGGAGCGGCAGGCGGATATACGAGTTTGAGCATGAGTTTTATTCCTTACAAATAGTGTTACAGTCTGCTAATACGAACTCTGAAGCAGCGCCTGGAACTCGGTGCCTCGTCAATAGAAACATATACATGTATTCCTTTTAAACAAAACTTGAATCTATTCATCAAATATTATGTCAATACAAAGAACACCGTAAGTAACAACCTAGCAATCTATTCAACTTTGTCGACCACCTAGCAATATATAAGTATTCTTTTTAAACAAAACTTCAATCTATTCATGTTTGTCGACCACCTAGCAATGACTATAAGCACTGGAATGAGCTGAAGGCTTGTCGCCGTCATCGCCCCTCCTTTAAAGAAGTCGAGCGAATCTTGTCATAGTAGAACCGAGAAGTTGCCGTGCTAAGGCCCCAATGAAGACCCGATCCACATGGATCCAATGAAGACAAACACCGGCCGAATCCCGTGTGATCCATCGGAGACCACCTCCACACGCTCACCGATGACGCAAGATTCGTCGCCGAAATGGGGGCTAAGTGGGGAGCACCTTATTCCATCTTCAGGGAGTCGCCGCCGTCTCGCCTTTCTGAGCATGATACAAACACTAAACAGACTAAAAACACCCTAAAACAAAGCAGGAGCCCACCCACGGGCAATTGAGATCCACCACGCCTCTATGGCCCTAAGGCAATAGAAGACAAGGCAGATCGACGACGACAGGGGAGGTGGGGAAACCCTAGACTCGTGGGAGTCTCTCATGGGATTAATACTCCTAGTTTGACAAGGCTATGACTGTACCATGTTCAGTTGCAGGGCATGATCTTTGTGTGTGGTAGGACACATCTTTGAGCATGTTTGTGATGTTGCCTGGCAAACTTATTTTTTTCTTTTCGTCGGTTGAACTTGATGTTTGGACATGATGATTGCTTTATATATAAAGCATGGCTGTTTTGAGATGTATATAATCTCCTTTTTTGCTTTTCGTGGAATAAAAACAGCGTGGCAAGGCGTACGTTCGCTTGCAATAGAATCGAGCTCAGGTGGGTGAAAATGAACAACCTCACATTCATCCACAGCACACATGGTCGTTCCTCCAACCGAGAGGCTGATTTACACAGAACATATACGAGTATTTTTCTTTCTGATAAAGAAGAACATATATGAGGTACAGACAGGTTTGATACGATCTGTAACAGAGAACCAACACGCGACGCACAGCGGCAAAGTTCACTAGCTTACACATCCTTTTCAAAACAAAAGACTGAACTGCACATTTCTTGATTAATTCGACTCGAGCAGCACACACAATCATTACTATGACATGTTTCCTGCATCGAAGTGAAAATCAACATGGCAGCTCAACTTAGCAGGATCCTACAAGCGGCTGCGCGTCAGAGAATTAGAGAATCCTCTGCATGCAAACTGTTTCTTGGGGGCCCTCCCGGGCGCGTTTGCCCTGTTTCTTGGGGGGTCACGGTTCCGGTGCGGAGGTTGGCTTCTGGAACTGGCAAGAGTAACGGAGGATGCAAGAGCAACTCCGGTTCCTGCTGCAGAGGCGGATGAGGAGGTGAGATAGCTCCACAGTCGCATCCCCTGCGACATGAGCAGCTCCAGCCGGGATGCCATTGATTCTCACTCTCGCTAACTAGGTAGGCAAAGGGCTGCTTGATGGTTGCTCAGCGGTGTGCCAAGAGCAGGTTGGTGTGTGTGTGATGACTGTCTCCAAACAAGCCGCTTATCCAGATGCCGCTTATATATCCTCGCTCTCCCAGTGAAGTGAACTACCAACACGTGCGCTCATCGAGTCAAAACGACGAGTGAAGAAGACATCAATAAGGACATGAAAACTGAGGAACGTGGCCGTTCAAACCACCACGCGAGGACGACGACTGTACTAGTAGTTCAGTGTTCAGACCACACCAGTCAAAGAATAGAATGAATACTGCACTTCAGACAAAGAATGTGGCGCTGGTCGGAGAAGTAGCATGCATGTGGCAAGAGTTTTGTTTATTGGTGAGCGCAGTTGGGGTGGTGACCATGCAGATTGGGACGGATATCAAACATTTTCAGAGTTGCGTCCATAAGATTTCTATAAAATCTCAAAACAGCAATGATATGCCGATGACGGCGGCGGAGCAGATAGAGACGGCGTCATCGGAGTGGCAATACAGCAAGCAATGACCAGTCAACCAAGGAGGGGGAGTAGGAAGAGGCGACCTTGTGGTTAAGTTCACAAGACCGAGGGTCGCTGGTGAGGTGGGAGTGGTGACCACGGTATGAAAGAGTGGGTACGCACACTTGATCTTGTCCCAGAAAACGGGGACCTCGCGAACCAACCTGTGGTTGGATGGTTAGAGGGACTGTGGTATTCCCAGCACAACAGGGTTCAAATCCTGGTGCTCGCATTTATTCCTGGATTTATTTCAGGATTTCCGGCGATGCGCATTCAGTGGGAGGAGGCGTTCCCATCGACGATGAGGTGCCTACGATGACTTCGTAAATTTCAAGATGATATGCTGGCTCAGTCTTTTGGAGGTGCTCATAGGGGTAGGGTGTGCGTGTGTGCATTCATATGGGTGAGTGTATGCGTGTGTATATGAACGCTTGTGTCTGTAGAAAAGAAAAAGGGGACCTCCTCCCTACTTTGACAAAAATCTTAAACCCAACATTAAGCAAACAAACCGGTTTGAATTGCGCAATGCGAACCACCAGAAAAACATCTAGACCGGGTAGCTTATTCTTCTTCATTGCGCGATAGCCTCGAACACCTCCTTTTTCGCAAAAGGGATGTTGAGCACCGCACTCTCTTCTGTACAAAGTTGTGGGATATCCCCCGACGTATCATCATCCAAGGATACAAAATTCTCTAATGGCACCCAAAGAGCATTTTATAGAAATTCGAGATGTGCAATTTAAGGTTCTCATGACCTACTATCGTACCCTCATCTTGTTCAAATTGGACACATTTTCTTTTTCCTGTGTTTTTCATTCGTAATTAGGTGAAAAAACTGAATATCACTGTCCTTTGAACAACCTGTTGTACCTTAGCTCTTAGAGCTCATTTGATCTCCCCTTCTCTGCAAGCTTCTTCTCAGCCTCTGTTTTAGTCAACTTGTCGTCGATATCAAGAGGATTCATCTCCGCTTTCATGTCTAGCTCATTGATGGGATTGATAAACCCTTTCTTTTTTCAATTCCTAAATCTCACTCCCACATTTAGTCCAACCCCACAAGAATTGTCTTAAATGCCGAATCTTATATTGACATCTTTCCACATTGGACCGAGATAGCTAGAAAACTCCCTTTTTATCCTCAGTGAGACGAACCAAGAAAGTATACCAACGGGTACAAGTTCTTTAATCTTCTCTGTCACCAGGCTAATCGTACCCCTCCGTCTACTTCATCTAATACACATTGTTCTCTCTTGTCTTATGCGAAAACATTGTTCTCATTATTAACTCCTCACTGTAATTTGTGCATAATTAGAATAGTAGATCAGAGATCCAATAGACATTCACAAGCTAATCTTACAGTCAAAATGAACAGCAATGTATGGAATTTCCCTAAAAATAATATATGAAATTGGAATTATTCAACTCATGACAAAACATCCACCACAAAAACAGCATAGATAATCATACTCATATGTTGGAGCTCACATAATGAATACATATAAAACACACAAAAGGAAATTATAAAGTATAAACCCACAGCCCATGAGGTGGGACCACTC
>NW_025236488.1:0-5265 GCF_018294505.1 Triticum aestivum | reverse complement strand
AAACTTTAGCGCTCACGAGAACTGCTGCCATTTTTATTTGGAAAGTGATATTTAGTTCATTCTTTTTGCAGATGATTAATAGATAAATTCCTCATGTCCAGCAATTTATTTTACAATTTTTGGGGTTACATATCTTGCTATATCTACAGATTACTACAGACTGTTATGTTCTTGACAGATTCTGTTTTTCGTGTGTTGTTTGCTTATTTTGATGAATCTATGGCTAGTAAAATAGTTTATAAACCATAGAGAAGTTGGAATACAGTAGGTTTAACACCAATATAAATAAAGAATGAGTTCATTACAGTACCTTGAAGTGGTATTTTGTTTTCTTTCGCTAACGGAGCTCACAAGATTTTCTACTTTAAGTTTTGTGTTGTGAAGTTTTCAAGTTTTGGGGTAAGATTTGATGGATTATGGAACAAGTAGTGGCAAGAGCCTAAGCTTGAGGATTCCCATGGCACCCCCAAGATAATCTAAGGACACCTAAAAGCCAAAGCTTGGGGATGCCCCGAAAGGCATCCCCTCTTTTCGTCTACTTTTATCGGTAACTTTACTTGGAGCTATATTTTTATTCACCACATGATATGTGTTTTGCTTGGAGCGTCTTGTATGTTTTGAGTCTTTGATTTTTAGTTTACAACAATCATACTTGCTGTACACACCTTTTGAGAGAGCCATACGTGATTTGGAATTTGGTAGAATACTCTATGTGCTTCGCTTATATCATTTGAGTTATATAGTTTTGCTCTAGTACTTCACTTATATCTTTTAGAGAATGGTGGTGGATTTGTTTTATAGAAACTATTGATCTCTCATGATTCACTTAGATCATTTTGAGAGTCTTAAATAGCATGGTAATTTGCTTAAATAATCCTAATATGCTAGGTGTTCAAGATGAATAATTTTTTTCTTATGAGTGTTTTGAATACTAAGAGAAGTTTGATGCTTGATGATTGTTTTGAGATATGGAGGTAATAATATCAAAGTCGTGCTAGTTGAGTAGTTGTGAATTTGAGAAATGCTTGTGTTGAAATTTGCAAGTCCCGTATCATGCACATATGGTAAATGTTATGTAACAAATTTGAAACATGAGGAGTTATTTGATTGTCTTCCTTATGAGTGGCGGTTGGTGATGAGCGATGGTCTTTTCCTACCAATCTATCCCCCTAGGAGCATGCACGTAGTGCTTTGGTTTTTGATGACTTGTAGATTTTTGCAATAAGTATGTGAGTTCTTTATGACTAATGTTGAGTCCATGGATTATACGCACTCCTTCCATCGTTGCTAGCCTCTTCGGTACCGTGCATTGCCCTTTCTCACATTGAGAGTTGGTGCAAACTTCACCGGTGCATCCAAACCCCGTGATATGATACACTCTTTCACACATAAACCTCCTTATATCTTCCTCAAAACAGCCACCATACCTACCTATTATGGCATTTCCATAGCCATTCCAAGATATATTGCCATGCAACTTTCCACCATTCCGTTCATCATGACACATTCATCATTGTCATATTGCTTAGCATGATCATGTAGTTGACATAATATTTGTGGCAAAGCCATCGTTCATAATTCTTTCATACATGTCACTCTTGGTTCATTGCATAACCCGGTACACCGCCGGAGGCATTCATATAGAGTCATATCTTGTTCTAAGTATCGAGTTGTAATCATTGAGTTGTAAATAAATAGAAGTGTGATGATCATCATTCATAGAGCATTGTCCCAAATAAAAAAAGAGAAAGGCCAAATAAAAAATAAATAAAGAAGGGACAATGCTACTATCCTTTTCCCACACTTGTGCTTCAAAGTAGCACCATAATCTTCATGATAGAGAGTCTTTTGTTTTGTCACTTTAATATACTAGTGGGAATTTTTCATTATAGAACTTGGCTTGTATATTCCAACAATGGGCCTCCTCAAGTGCCCTAGGTCTTCATGAGCAAGAAAATTGATGCACACCCACTTAGTTTCTTTTGTTGAGCTTTCATACATTTATAGCTCTAGTGCAACCGTTGCATGGCAATCCCTTCTCCTTGCATTAACATCAATCGATGGGCATCTCCATAGCCCGTTGATTAGCCTCGTTGATGTGAGACTTTCTCCTTTTCTGTCTTCTCCACATAACCCCCATCATCATATTCTATTCCACCCATAGTGCTATATCTATGGCTCGCGCTCATGTATTGCGTGAAAGTTTATAGGTTTGAGATTACTAAAGTATGAAACAATTGCTTGGCTTGTCATCGGGGTTGTCCATGTTATTTTGAGAGGACATAATTGCTTAGTTAGTATTCTTGAAGTATTATTATTTTTATATCAATATGAACTTTTATCTTGAATCTTTCGGATCTGAATATTCATACCACAATTAAGAAGAATTACATTAAAATTATGCCAAGTAGCACTCCACATCAAAAATTCCGTTTTTATCATTTACCTACTCGAGGACGAGCAGGAATTAAGCTTGGGGATGCTTGATACGTCTCCAACGTATCTATAATTTTTGATTGCTCCATGCTATATTATCTATTGTTTTGGACATTATTGGGCTTTATTATCCACTTTTATATTATTTTTGGGACTAACCTATTAACCGGAGGCCCATCCCAGAATTGCTATTTTTTTGCCTATTTTAGGGTTTCGAAGAAAAGGAATATCAAATGGAGCCAAAACCCTAATTCCACCGCCGCAACTTTCTGTATCCACGAGATCCCATCTTGGGGACTGTTTCGGAGCTCCGCCGGAGGGGGTATCCATCATGGAGGGCTTCTACATCATCACCATAGCCCCTCTGATGAAGTGTGAGTAGTTCACCTCAGACCTACGGGTCCATAGTTATTAGCTAGATGGCTTCTTCTCTCCTTTTGGATCTCAATACAATGTTCTCTCCCCTCTCTTGTGGAGAACTATTCGATGTAATCTTCTTTTTGCGGTGTGTTTGTTGAGACTGATGAATTGTGGATTTATGATCAAGTCTATCTATGAACAATATTTGAATCTTCTCTGAATTCTTTTATGTATGATTGGTTATCTTTGCAAGTCTCTTCGAATTATCAGTTTGGATTGGCCTACTAGATTGATCTTTCTTGCAATGGGAGAAGTGCTTAGCTTTGGGTTCAATCTTGTGGTGTCCTTTCCCAGTGACAGTAGGGGCAGCAAGGCACGCATTGTATTGTTGCCATCGAGGATAACAAGATGGGGTTTTCATCATATTGCATGATTTTATCCCTCTACATCATGTCATCTTGCTTAAGGCGTTACTCTGTTTTCATTAACTTAATACTCTAGATGCATGCTGGATAGCGGTCGATGAGTGGAGTAATAGTAGTAGATGCAGGCAGGAATCGGTCTACTTGTCTCGGACGTGATGCCTATATACATGATCATGCCTAGATATTCTCATAACTATGCTCAATTCTGCCAATTGCCCAACAGTAATTTGTTCACCCACCGTAGAATACTTATGCTCTTGAGAGAAGCCACTAGTGAAACCTATGGCCCCCGGGTCTATCGTCATCATATTAATCTTCCAATACTTAGTTATTTCCTTTGCCTTTTACTTTGCTTTTATTTTGCAATGCATCTTTATCATAAAAATACCAAAAATATTATCTTATCATATCTATCAGATCTCACTCTCGTAAGTGGCCGTGTAGGGATTGACAACCCCTTATCGCGTTGGTTGCGGGGATTTATTTGTTTTGTGCAGGTACGAGGGACTCGCGCGTAGCCTCCTACTGGATTGATACCTTGGTTCTCAAAAACCAAGGGAAATACTTACGCTACTCTGCTGCATCATCCCTTCCTCTTCAGGGAAAAACCAACGCAGTGCTCAAGAGGTAGCAAGCACCTCTGTCATTTGCATTCATTACTAATTAATTTACATTGAGTATGACTTGACTGGATCCCTTTTACCATGAAAACTTGAATGCTGGCTTTACATATTTACAACAACAAGAGCAAATAGAGTTTGTAAAAGTTTTTCTTTATCACTTTCAGTTTATCAACTGAATTGCTTGAGGACAAGCAAAGGTTTAAGCTTGGGGGAGTTGATACGTCTCCGTCGTATCTACTTTTCCAAACACTTTTGCCCTTGTTTTCTACTCTAACTTGCATGATTTGAATGGAACTAACCCGGACTGACGCTATTTTCCGCAGAATTGCCATGGTGTTATTTATGTGCAGAAACAAAAGTTCTCAGAATGACCTGAAACTTTACGGAGACTATTTTTGGAAATAATAAAAAATCCTGGCAAAAGATCAAGACGAGGGGGCCCACACCCTAGCCATGAGGGTGGGGGGCGCGCCTGCCCCCCTGGGCGCGCCCCTACCTTGTGGGCCCCCTGGAGCTCCTCTGACCTCAACTCCAATTCTATATATATTCACTTTCGGGGAGAAAAAAAATTAGAGAGAAGGATTCATCGCGTTTTACGATACGGAGCCGCCGCCTAGCCCTAAACTCTCTTGGGAGGGCTGATCTGGAGCCCGTTTGGGGCCCCGGAGAGGGGAATCCGTCGCCATTGTCATCATCAACCTTCCTCCATCACCAATTTCATGATGCTCACCACCGTGCGTGAGTAATTCCATCGTACGTGATGCCTACTACACAACCTTCTTCTTGTAGACGTTGTTGGGCCTCCAAGTGCAGAGGTTTGTAGGACAGTAGCAAATTTCCGTCAAGTGGATGACCTAAGGTTTATCAATCCGTAGGAGGCGTAGGATGAAGATGGTGTCTCTCAAGCAACCCTGCAACCAAATAACAAAGAGTCTCTTGTGTCCCCAACACACCCAATACAATGGTAAATTGTATAGGTGCACTAGTTCGGCGAAGAGATGGTGATACAAGTGGTATATGGATAGTAGATAAAGGTATTTGTAATCTGAAATTATAAAAACAGCAAGGTAACAAGTGATAAAAGTGAGCGTAAACGGTATTGCAATGCGTTGAAACAAGGCCTAGGGTTCATACTTTCGCTAGTGTAAGTTCCCTCAACAATACTAACATAATTGGATCATAAAACTATCCCTCAACATGCAACAAAGAGTCACTCCAAAGTCACTAATAGCGGAGAACAAACAAAGAGATTATGGTAGGGTACGAAACCACCTCAAAGTTATTCTTTCCAATCAATCCGTTGGGCTATTCCTATAATTGTCACAAACAGCCCTAGAGTTCGTACTAGAATAACACCTTAAGACACAAATCAACCAAAACCCTAATGTCACCTAGATACTCCAATGTCACCTCAAGTATCC
>NW_025236487.1:0-5265 GCF_018294505.1 Triticum aestivum | reverse complement strand
TGTTAATATACAGGCTGCGTACATCGAGGTGTGCTTAGCTGATGAATGCTAATTGTCAATGAGTTCACAACGCCAGTGTAAAATACCTTACGCAAATGTAAGAATTCTCAGTGCAAGCAACACATCAGATTTATCAACAGTTTGCAGTGCGGGTGTAAAATACCTTATGTTAATGACAGAATTCTTGGTGCACATAAGACCACACCAACGTTTATAGAACACAGATGGGCTGTGGTTTTTCAGATATATGTGAAATCGTAATTGTCCAGCCATATTAGAAACTGCAAGATGGAGCAATCCCTGAAAGTAAAAAATAAATGCTTTTCATATGAATTCTGAAACACCCAAGCATGGTCACCAACTTTTCGGTGCTGGAACATCTGGCGTCCATTGGTAGCATGCTTCTTAAGGAAAAAAGAAAGATTCCTACAAGATCTTAGGAGAGAAGAGATTTTTAGGTAAACAAGAAGGGCATATACTGAGCTCCATCAGGAGGAGACCACCACAAACACTGCAACCTATAAACTCATCAGTTGGGAATAGAAGGATTGGATGCAAGTTCCTGTCAAAACCAAAACGAAATCCACGGATTAATGCTCATGTATCATATTGACTACCACAAGCATACGGATGGTGTGAAAATGCATTACCAGCAACCTAGAATTGGTATCATTCATCACAATGATCCTTTGAATAAATGTGTGAGAGCAAACACACCATCATCCGTATGGCTCCGTAGAATTAGAAGCTAGTAAGATCATGCACACCCAAATTCAAATTCACAACACTCTGCCTGCCAACATTTAACAAATAGAATTATGTTTAAAAATTAGGATTAACCACATACAGATAAAGTATATTATGTATTCCATGTTAAGAATTTCTAAAGCTATATTCAGATAAGGCATAAGAATAAAAATATTCACTGATTGACACTACTTCTCTAGCCGATAGACAGTTAGCCAAATATAGACCTCCCTGGAAGGAGCAAATCGACCACTATTAGGGGTAAAAGGGAAATTTTTGTTTTCGGTAGTTAAGCCAATACAAATCAATAGTAAGGGAAGAATGAGATTGACTAATTGATGACCGATACCAAGTAACTATCGTGGCTTACTGTATGAATTGGGCGGAAACACATCTTTACTATCAAAAGTTAGGTTTATGCTAGTTCAACAAAAACAGTTTAGAGAGACAGCCAGGAAGAGGGTCCAGTGTACGTGTACCTGGTTGCAATTGAAATAAATCTAACTCGAGACTGGTGGTAACCACGAATTTCTCCAAACTGCATGAAACAAGAAAATTAAATTAATCATATAACATGCTTTTTTATTTTTGAATTTCATTAGCGTACTGAATAATTAACATTGGTCATGCCAGTGAGCTGAACAGAGAATAACATGTTGTACATACAAGATAAGACATTAACACTAGGTAATTGACCAGAAGAAAGGATAGCGCCCTTAATTTAAAAGGTCGCTAATTTGTATTGCTTATTGACATATGTGCAATGGAAACAGATCATTTAGACATCTGCTCACAACCTGATGATTTTCCCTGTGAATAAATTCAGCCAAACAGATTAATCACATGCCTTAATCATATTACGAGCAATTGGTTTAATTATTGTTAAGTGGTACGTTAAATACACCAAGGGAAACTCCCAGTCACGGAGCTCGAATGGTAAGGACGCTGGCCATGTTTGAAGGATCAAAAACTAATTAACAAGGTATATTTTCTCATCCAGCTTATGGTAACAATATATTCTTCTGTGCCTAACCGTGAGTACAACATACTTGCTATTTTCTCGCCTGTGCAGCATTGCCTCGTCTCCCAAGTCCCTTGCAAACATCTTCTACTCTGAGATTTCTTGGCAGAATTTCAATCCTCATTTGCCTAATAAATTCACAAAGGATAAGGCTGGTGTCATCACTTCAAATCTTATCTTAAGAATAGCATAAAACTAATTCTCAGTAGTGGCGCACCGTGGGTGTGGTGCGCCATTACTAGTTTGAGCTAGTAATGGAGCACTTCGCCCAAGTGCGCCATTACTACTTTTGGAAAAAAAAATAAAAAAAATTGTCAGTAGTGGCGCATCGAGCGTGTGGTGCGTCATTACTAGTTAAAACTATTAATGGCGCACTATGTCCTGATGCGCCATTAATAGTTTTGGAAAAATAAAAATAAATAAAATTTGCTAGTAATGACGCACCGTTTGTCTGGTGCGCCATTAGTAATGAGGACACTGGCGCACCACATACAGGTGCGCCATTAATGTCCATATTAGTTATAGCCCTTTTCCTAGTATTGCCGTAGGCGCAAGCGAGGACACACACCCAATTATTTGCTTAACTAGTGAACCCGCTGCGCCAAATGACGCAGCGACTCATTGAATCTGTGCACATTGAAAAAAATTGTATAGTTTAATTGGTTTAGTTGTGGGCAAGCACATATGTTAGCAAATTTAAAACCCGTTGCACCAAATGGCACAAAGTCCTACTCCCTCCATTTTTATATACAAGGCCACAAATTTAAATTACATGTACCAAGATAAACTTCAATACATGTCTTGCAACTTAACTTTTCTTCTTATTTACTGGGACTATTAATACATCACATACATGCAAGAAAGCTGAGTGGAGGAAGTAGCTGAGTGTCATTATGACTGTATGCATGCAAATATTAAACAAGTTGCTAGTATAAGAAAACATCATCAAATTTTGCCTCGGTTACTGTTAGTGGCCTTATATGGATGCAAAATGTATATTTCATGTGGCCTTGTAGTATAAGTAAATGGAGGGAGTATTTAAAACCATGAATGCTTTGAAAATATTTGTTTGTGTTGATAAAATTAGGTTTTAGCAACCACTTAGATCCTGCTTCGAATCGGTTTATTTTTATACACCTGTATTTGTTTTACAAGTGTATCTTACCGGTCGTGTGCTAATTCCAGCTGAGAATCAAAACGACGGATCGCGGTCTGTGTATTTTACAAGCGTAAAAAGCGCTGGAAACGACATTCCAATCAAGGCTTTAGGATGCCAAATGCCACAAGTCATATTTCAAACCCGAAGTGCTTGAAAATGTTTGTCTTTGTCAATAAAATTTGGTTTTATGAAGCACTTAAGTACCAATTCAAACCCTTTAAAACCCCCTTAGATGTCAAATGATGCAAAATCCCAATTTACACCAAGAGTTATCTAACATGTTTTACATTTATCCTTTACATACAAGTGTTAGATACAATTTCACTGCACATAGAAATTTTCAAGCTTAAAAACAACGGTATATTCAAAAGAAATAACTTGATAGGAAATTATGCCTATTGCTAAACCACAACTTGACAACATTAATGTAAACCAAAGGTGGAGGTCGTTTGCAGCCACCCCGGCGATGGAGTGAAGGCCTTGGTGCTCGGCTCGAAATACCATTGCATTGTGTCATTTCCAGATGTTCCATAGAATGGCCATGAGCACTGTGGAGCGGGTTTTATTTGTCAGCTGGCCATTCGCTTGCAGAATACTGATCTATCTTTAACGTCTTAGATTTCCTACAGGAGGGAGTAGTTCCCACAGCGAGAGTATCGACTCTTGTTTTTCTTTTCAGCCGGTAGCTTGATGGTTCAGATACTGGGGGCATTTCTTGATATTGATGTATCAGAGGACAGTTACCAGATGAACAGCAGATGCATAAATCACAAAGATACGAGGATTAAATAGCTCAGCAGTTTTGTCAGCGCCGACAAAGAAGTTTTTCATATGATAACTACTGCGACGTAATACGCCAAGTAACTAGCATGACACCACAACAAGATGTAACTACAATTATGGCCAGTTGCACAAGGAATGCAAAGCTCACTAGGTTGACAAAAATAGGGGTGGCTCACTAGTGGCCTGAGCAACTCATGAAAACAAACTGTAGTGCGTCGTGGCGTGGAGAACACAGCTACAGAAAATAGTGATGTGTATTACTCGACTAAACGCTTAGGGTAGCCTGATGTAGTGTCAGTAACAGTCTAAATCCTTCTTTTTCTCAATGTAAATCAATCCACATGATGTAGTATGCAATACTAGATTACTTCATGCTGATTCTGCATCAACCTTTGCTTTTTAGTATTACTTCATGGTGATTCTGCATCAACCTTTGCTTTTTAGTACGTTATTGTTCACTGTCAACTAGATATATGTTCATAAAACTTTCTAGAATACGCACGAGTGTGTGTATCGTATATTAAAGGAGGAGATATGTTCATAAAACTAGATGGTAGCAAATGACACATAACTTACAAATTCTCCATGAGATCAGAACTGCACCTATAGTATGCTTATGAACAAATGGCATATTCCAGTCCAAGACACGGAAAACAAGATTATACTCACAGGAGACAGAGCAGAAGTAGCGTTGCAAGCTCACAGAGCAAGAAGTAGAGCAACAGTTTTAGCTTGCATGAACAAGTGGAGCAAATTGCTCAGAGGTACATCTGTGGCTACCCTTGTACCCCTTTCGACTCCTTCTATCAATGGAATGACACGCAAGCTTTCGCGTATTTGCGAAAAAAGTAACGCAAAATAATATAACAATTCAGGTAACAAATACTTAATAGTTTCTAAATGCGTAAGCACATAGTACCATCTATATATGACTTTCAAATATAACAAGATTTTGCATCCTAAAGATAATTCCAGTAGTCGAACTAAGAACAAGGAACCACACCAAAACCGAACAACTGACCATACACATGAATACATGATGGTCTAAACTTTTAGCAATAATCATGTCCGCTTGCCTGACCTGAATTCTGCATTTGAGGAGTCTAATGGGCCTAGAGCTCTAGACTAATAATGGGATAAGAAGCTGAAACTCAAACTCCATTCAGTGTAGCATTCCTGAAAGGAGGTTCAGACTTCAGACATGGACATGCGCCAGTTGCTGCTTTGAGGTCTGTATTTGTTTCAACTGGCAAGCTACAAAATAAGGATTGTGACCAGTTCCTTCTTTCCTCCATTCTACCGCCTCTCCAGTAGGCACGCCTGCCTTGCTGCCCACAACATTGTAGACCGACCGACGCCCCACAACTTCCGCCATCGGCCCAGTAAAAAATACAACTAAATTATGGGATTCATGCATTGTCAATGAAACTACAAAAGAAATCCGAAACTAACAGAAAAGTTCAGACTTAAATGATCAACAAGTGCAGAGTCCGAAAATATCATTCATTATCATTTGTACTGTAAAAAAGGGTTAGAGAGAAAAATTAATGAAGAC
>NW_025236486.1:4020-5266 GCF_018294505.1 Triticum aestivum | reverse complement strand
GTCAGTCAATGTAAATTGTTAAGTGCACACAGAGAATGGATTAGGTTAACGCTAGCCGTTAGATTGATTTTACTAGGCTTAATCATGCGGTCATAATGAATCCGTGTACGTTTTACGGGGTGCACTTAAGAAAGTTCTTGTTTGATTGTTTAATAGTAGTGTAGAAACAACGTCGCACGTGCCTCCCGTCGGTGGCCGCTGAAACGAACTGTGGGACTATCTCGTTCTACGATTAAACTAGTGATGATGATGCTTGCATATGGAAAGGTTAGGGCAACTCCAATGCTAGTAGCCTAGTATGCATCAAATCCGGTCCGAACCACGCGGTTCAAACACTTTTCACTAGTAGAAAACAGGACTTTGGTCCAGGCCAGGTCAGACCATTAGTCCCGGTTCAGTCCAGAACCGGGACAAATGCCCCCATTGGTCCCGGTTCGTGAGCCCAGGGGGCCGGCCGGGCCACGTGGGCCATTGGTCCCGGTTCATCTGGACCTTTTGGTCCCGGTTAGTGGGATGAACCGGGACCAGCATGGGCCTCGCTCCTGGCCCACAACCATTGGTCCCGGTTCGTGCCTCAAACCAGGACTAAAGGTTAGACCTTTAGTCCCGGTTTGAGGCACGAACCGGGACTAATGGGGTTGAGACCTTTAGTCCCGGTTCTTGCCACGAACCGGTACTAAAGGTCCCATTTTCAAACTCTACCCCCCCCCTTGTGGATCGCCTTTTCAGTTTTAAAAATAAATAAAAGAAAATGATGGAAATTTCAAAAAAATAAGAGAAAATAAGTTTCCCATGTGATATATGGTCTAGTTGTTGGGAAAATTTGCAAATGTGAATTTTGACTTTATTTGCAAAATCTCTCTGAAATTTGTAAAAATGGGCATAACTTTTGCATACTAACTCGGATGAAAAAGTTTTTTATATGAAAAATCATCTACTCAAAGAGCAATGTATTCTCAAGATAATAACACACAACAATTAGATGGAATAATATTGTCAGGCTTAGACACCTAGGCAGCGATAGATGCAGATATATTCTAGTGTTTAATACTCAGCCAAAATGTCAGTTTTGCTAGGCTAATAGATCCCTTTGATCCCTATGGACTAGCGTGTGAAAGAATGTAAAATAGTTCCCCTTGCAGCATTCAGATACAATGATATTGTAACATTGAATGACTGAAGTGCAACCACAGCTAGAGCAGTAACCGAACGACCAGTTATATCAGCCCACGAACAAACAAGCATT
>NW_025236486.1:2606-4010 GCF_018294505.1 Triticum aestivum | reverse complement strand
TCGTGCATGTAAAGGATGTTCAGCAGACTGGTGCATTCTAGAAATATGCAAATCCGATCAACTGACCCATAATTTAGCCAAACAGTATCAACAAGTAGGATATGAATGTTTTTTTCTTTCATTCCTTTTTGGGAGTAAAAACATGAGACTTAACAAAGTGATTGCGAAACTAGAGATGGTGCAAGTGATATTAGCATGCATAATTCACCAAAATAGACCTATCCTCCTTGTGCAGACAAAATTGCCTGTTCTTTTACTGCCATTAGATAGTACTCCGTAGTAGAAACCTGAAATCCACAATAAACAGCCCCTCGAAACACTAATCAAAATGAAGCGCATCTACCCCGCGGCATCCAGTGAGATAGTTCCATAGAGCAAACGGTTACGCATCAAATTTCACCTAATAATTTAAACAAACTCTCCTAGGTGGCATTCCCCTCGCGGACGCGATCTAGACCAAGCAAGAAAAGAAAAAACGCGACGAATCTGCTAGGATCGAGGGTCAACTCTCCCCCGCGCCAGATCCAGCGAGATCTCATCTCACCCTAAAAGCCCCGACCCCGATCGGAACTGCTGGGGGGAAGCAGAGGAGGGAGGGACTTACTACTCGGGATTCATGGCGGGATCTGGGCGCTCCCGCGGCGTCCAATCTGGCTCGCGGGCAGGAGGACGGGGATCGAGATCGAGTCCTGGGCAGGCGGAGGCAGGCGGCCTCACGACTTGCCCGACTTCTTGGCGTCTCGTCTCGCTCTTCCCGTTAATCAATCAACAATGCGCTGGGAGAGGACCAGGCTCCAGCAGGCCAGCCCGATTTTAGACCAACTGGCCAGACGCGTGGAAACCCTTTTTTTTCTTCTCATTTTTCTCTGCAACTAGTAAGTGTGCACGTGCAACGCACGTATAATTATTGGTTGCATTTCAAGTAGATGCCAACATGTGGTAGATAAAAGGTTGCTTTGCGTCTCGTGGCGTATAGGAAAGCTTGACAACGCATGAAACGATGAATGTTCATGTCTGGTACACACAGTCACAAACGTACATAAAACTGGAGAGTATAAATCAACCCATACAACTCGTTATTTCATGCCTCTGTTTACTCTTTATATGCATCAAGATGCTCTTGACATGTAAATGTTTAGTTCATTCTGCACGAAGTGTCAAAGCACTAAAAATCCAAAGCTAAAAATCCAAAGCACTAAAAAATGCGATCATGATTAGTTTCCTAATAAAACGTGATCGTGATTAGTTTCCTAAGAAGATGTGACCGTGATTAGTTTCCTAAGAAAACGCGATCATGATTGTAGTTTCCTAATTGATCGGACGTGGAGTTTCATATGGTGAAGCACGGTCAGTCAATGTAAATTGTTAAGTGCACACAGAGAATGGATTAGGTTAAGGCTAGCC
>NW_025236486.1:0-2596 GCF_018294505.1 Triticum aestivum | reverse complement strand
TTAGATTGAGTTTACTGGGCTTAATCATGCGGTCATAATGAATCCGTGTACGTTTTACGGGGTGCACGTAAGAAAGTTCTTGTTTGATTGTTTAATAGTAGTGGAGAAACAACGTCGCACGTGCCTCCCGTCTGTGGCCGCTGAAACGAACCGTGGGACTATCTCGTTCTACGATTAAACTAGTGATGATGATGCTTGCATATGGAAAGGTTAGGGCAACTCCAATGCTAGTAGCCTAGTATGCATCAAATCCGGTCCGAACCACGCGGTTCAAACACTTTTCACTAGTAGAAAACAGGGCTTTGGTCCAGGCCAGGTCAGACCATTAGTCCCGGTTCAGTCCAGAACCGGGACAAATGCCCCCATTGGTCCCGGTTCGTGAGCCCAGGGGGCGGCCGGGCCACGTGGGCCATTGGTCCCGGTTCATCTGGACCTTTTGGTCCCGGTTGGTGGGATGAACAGGGACCAGCATGGGCCTCGCTCCTGGCCCACAACCATTGGTCCCGGTTCGTGCCTCAAACCTGGACTAAAGATTAGACCTTTAGTCCCGGTTTGAGGCACGAACCGGGACTAATGGGGTTGAGACCTTTAGTCCCGGTTCTTGCCACGAACCGGTACTAAAGGTCCCATTTTCAAACTCTACCCCCCCCCCTTGTGGATCGCCTTTTCAGTTTTAAAAATAAATAAAAGAAAATGATGGAAATTTCAAAAAAAATAAAAGAAAATAAGTTTCCCATGTGATATATGGTCTAGTTGTTGGGAAAATTTGCAAATGTGAATTTTGACTTTATTTGCAAAATCTCTCTGAAATTTGTAAAAATGGGCATAACTTTTGCATACTAACTCGGATGAAAAAGTTTTTTATATGAAAAATCATCTACTCAAAGAGCAATGTATTCTCAAGATAATAACACACAACAATTAGATGGAATAATATTGTCAGGCTTAGACACCTAGGCAGCGATAGATGCAGATATATTCTAGTGTTTAATACTCAGCCAAAATGTCAGTTTTGCTAGGCTAATAGATCCCTTTGATCCCTATGGACTAGCGTGTGAAAGAATGTAAAATAGTTCCCCTTGCAGCATTCAGATACAATGATATTGTAACATTGAATGACTGAAGTGCAACCACAGCTAGAGCAGTAACCGAACGACCAGTTATATCAGCCCACGAACAAACAAGCATTGGGTCGTGCATGTAAAGGATGTTCAGCAGACTGGTGCATTCTAGAAATATGCAAATCCGATCAACTGACCCATAATTTAGCCAAACAGTATCAACAAGTAGGATATGAATGTTTTTTTCTTTCATTCCTTTTTGGGAGTAAAAACATGAGACTTAACAAAGTGATTGCGAAACTAGAGATGGTGCAAGTGATATTAGCATGCATAATTCACCAAAATAGACCTATCCTCCTTGTGCAGACAAAATTGCCTGTTCTTTTACTGCCATTAGATAGTACTCCGTAGTAGAAACCTGAAATCCACAATAAACAGCCCCTCGAAACACTAATCAAAATGAAGCGCATCTACCCCGCGGCATCCAGTGAGATAGTTCCATAGAGCAAACGGTTACGCATCAAATTTCACCTAATAATTTAAACAAACTCTCCTAGGTGGCATTCCCCTCGCGGACGCGATCTAGACCAAGCAAGAAAAGAAAAAACGCGACGAATCTGCTAGGATCGAGGGTCAACTCTCCCCCGCGCCAGATCCAGCGAGATCTCATCTCACCCTAAAAGCCCCGACCCCGATCGGAACTGCTGGGGGGAAGCAGAGGAGGGAGGGACTTACTACTCGGGATTCATGGCGGGATCTGGGCGCTCCCGCGGCGTCCAATCTGGCTCGCGGGCAGGAGGACGGGGATCGAGATCGAGTCCTGGGCAGGCGGAGGCAGGCGGCCTCACGACTTGCCCGACTTCTTGGCGTCTCGTCTCGCTCTTCCCGTTAATCAATCAACAATGCGCTGGGAGAGGACCAGGCTCCAGCAGGCCAGCCCGATTTTAGACCAACTGGCCAGACGCGTGGAAACCCTTTTTTTTCTTCTCATTTTTCTCTGCAACTAGTAAGTGTGCACGTGCAACGCACGTATAATTATTGGTTGCATTTCAAGTAGATGCCAACATGTGGTAGATAAAAGGTTGCTTTGCGTCTCGTGGCGTATAGGAAAGCTTGACAACGCATGAAACGATGAATGTTCATGTCTGGTACACACAGTCACAAACGTACATAAAACTGGAGAGTATAAATCAACCCATACAACTCGTTATTTCATGCCTCTGTTTACTCTTTATATGCATCAAGATGCTCTTGACATGTAAATGTTTAGTTCATTCTGCACGAAGTGTCAAAGCACTAAAAATCCAAAGCTAAAAATCCAAAGCACTAAAAAATGCGATCATGATTAGTTTCCTAATAAAACGTGATCGTGATTAGTTTCCTAAGAAGATGTGACCGTGATTAGTTTCCTAAGAAAACGCGATCATGATTGTAGTTTCCTAATTGATCGGACGTGGAGTTTCATATGGTGAAGCACGGTCAGTCAATGTAAATTGTTAAGTGCACACAGAGAATGGATTAGGTTAAGGCTAGCC
>NW_025236485.1:0-5267 GCF_018294505.1 Triticum aestivum | reverse complement strand
AATATAAATAAAGAATGAGTTCATTACAGTACATTATGTGGTGGTTTTGCTTTCTTGCACTAACGAGCTTATGAGATTTCCTGTTGAGTTTTGTGTTGTGAAGTTTTCAAGTTTTGGGTAAAGATTTGATGGACTATGGAATAAGGAGTGGCAAGAGCCTAAGCTTGGGGATGCCAATGGCACCCCAAGATATTCAAGGATAACCAAAAGCCTAAGCTTGGGGATGCACCTGAAGGCATCCCCTCTTTCGTCTTCATCTATCGGTAACTTTACTTGGAGCTATATTTTTATTCGCCACATCATATGTGTTTTCCATGGAGCGTCATGTATGATATGAGTCTTTGCTTTTTAGTTTACCACAATCATACTTGCTGTACACACCTTTTTGGAGAAACCCACATGATTTAGAATTTATTAGAATAATCTTTGTGCTTCACTTATATCTTTTGAGCTAGATAGTTTCGCTCTATGTGCTTCACTTATATTTTCTAGAGCACGGCGGTGGCTTAATTTTGAAGAAATTTTTGATCTCTCATGCTTCACTTATATTATTTTCAGAGTCTTTTAGAACATCATGGTATTTTCTATGGTTATGAATTTGGTCCTAGAATGATGAGCATCCAAGTTGGGTATAATAAAAACTATCATAGAGAGTGCATTAAACACTAGGATCAGTTTGATGCTTGATAATTGTTTTGAGATATAAAGGTGGTAATGTTAGAGTCATGCTAGTTGGGTAATTATGAAATTGAGAAATACTTGTGTTGAAGTTGGCAAGTCCCGTAGCATGCACATATGGTAAAAGTTGTCTGACAAATTTGTTGCATGGGGTGCTCTTTTAATTGTCTTCCTTATGAGTGGAGGTCGGGATCGCGCGATGGTTAACTCCTACCAACCCTTCCCCTAGGAGCATGCATAGTAGTACTTTGCTTCGAGGGCAAATAGACTTTTGCAATAAGTATATGAGTTTTTTATAACTAATGTGAGTCCACGGACATATGCACACTCACCCTTCCACTTTGCTAGCCTCTATTATGCCGCGCAACCTTTGCCGGTATCATACATCCATTATTTACCTTCCTCAAAACATCCACCATACCTACCTATTATGGCATTTCCATAGCCATTCTGAGATATATTTCCATGCAACTCTCCACCGTTCCGTTTATTATGACACGTTCCATCATTGTCATATTGCTCATTGCATGATCATGTAGTTGACATCGTATTTGTGGCAAGGCCACCTTCATAATTTTTCATACATGTCACTCTTGATTCATTGCATATCCCGGTACACCGCCAGAGGCATATACATAGAGTCATATTTTGTTCTAAGTATTGAGTCGTAATTTTTGAGTTGTAAATCAATAAAAGTGTGATGATCTTCATTATTAGAGCATTATCCCAAGTGAGGAAAGGATGATGAAGACTATGATTCCCCCACAAGTTGGAATGAGACTTCGGACATTAAAAAAGAGAGGCCAAAGAGCCCACCAAATAAATAAATAAAAGAGCCAAAGACCCACCAAATAAAAAAATGAGAGAAAAGAGAGAAGGGACAATACTACTGTCTCTTTTCCACACTTGTGCTTCAAAATAGCACCATGATCTTCATGATAGAGAGTCTCCTATGTTGTCACTTTCTTATACTAGTGGGAATTTTTCGTTATAGAACTTGGCTTGTATATTCCAATGATGGGCTTCCTCAAAATGCCCTAGGTCTTTATGAGCAAGCAAGTTGGATGCACACCCACTTAGTTTCTTTTGTTGAGCTTTCATATATTTATAGCTCTAGTGCATCCGTTGCATGGCAATCCCTACTCACTCACATTGATATCTATTAATGGGCATCTCCATAGCCCGTTGATACGCCTAGTTGATGTAAGATTATCTTCTCCCTTTTTGTCTTCACAACCACCATATACCACATATAGTGCTATGTCCATGGCTTGCGCTCATGTATTGCGTAAGAGTTGAAAAAGTTGAAGCGCATTAAAAAGTATGAACCAATTGCTTGGCTGAAACCGGGGTTGCGCATGATGGGAGTATTTTGTGTAATAAAAATGAAGCATGGCCTAACTATATGATTTTGTAGGGATGAGCTTTCTTTGGCTATGCTATTTCGATAAGACATGCTTATTTGTTAGTATGCTTCAAGTATTACTATTTTTATGTTTTATAAGCTTTTATCTTGAATCATTTGTATCTGAACAATCATGCCACAATAAAGAAAATTACATTGAGAAATATGCTAGGTAGCATTCCACATCAAAATTTTATTTTTTTATCATTTACCTACTCGGGGACGAGCAGGAATTAAGCTTGGGGATGCTTGATACGTCTCCAACGTATCTATAATTCATGAGAAACCATTGCTTTCCCATCTCTCTTACAAAGCTCACCTTCTTCATCATCATATTATTATTCTTCACTTTGCTCTTCCTCACATGCATGCTTGGCCTTCAAAGCAAGACTGATCTTTGACGTTGAGTAACAATACATGGCAAGATGTTTTGTAGAATTTTCCTTGGATTCTACAAATAGCTAAAAAGTGGATATGATATGATCGGGAGTCATATCCTTGAATATGTGGTGTTGCCTTATGTCCCACACCATTAATTGATGATACAGAGCAAGAGCATGGAGAAATTTGTCCACAAGAAATTGCTTGGTCAAGTTAAATCCATCTTGTATCTTGTCACAATCACAGGACTCGATGTCGGCGGAGAGAGTCATGAGACGCTCAAGGAGCTGCTTGGGGATTCACCTTTCTCCATACAAAAGTTTTGCAATTTACCTTTGACAATTTCATATTGAGCAAGCCGGAGAGTGGAGGTATAGGTCTTAGTCCTCACAATGCTATCCCGTAATTCCTTGGCACTTGTGATGTGTATGTAAGGTCTCCTTTGCTTATCATTCATTCCTTTCCTTATGCACAAGATTGTGGTTTCGTTGAGATGCTTGTCATATGCTTCTCTTGGTGTGAGATTCTTCGGGTCAACGTGGTTGTAGCCATACTCCAAGATGTCCAACATCTCATCATTAGCGAACCTAAGATGATCCTGCATGCCAACTCTCCACAAAGCAAAATTGGCACTGTCATCAAGCAAAGGAGGTTTGCCCCCAGGATTATACTTTGGTTTCTCTACTTGTGGTCTTGCATAAAGCCATGGAACACCAGAGTGATTACTACTAGGAGGTTGTTGGCCCAAAGGAGGAGTAGGCACAGCTGGCCTCAAAGCCACACCACCCAAATTGGTAAGTGGTGTGAGAATTGTGGATAATGTGGCTAACCTCATTTAGACCAAGGCCTCAAGAGAAGCATCATGCTCCTCCTTTTGCTTAGCAAGGGCCCATTCCAAATCCTCAGAGGTGAAGGACTTGACTTTCGAAGAACCCAAATCTGTCTCCTTCGGATTTGCAACAAGGGGAGTCGCATCTGGGTTCATCTCACTCTAGGGCGGTTAAGCCACAAGGATAGAGCATGAGGCTCTCATACCAAATGAAAAGGATCGAGATGGACCCAAAGGGGATGAATAGGTATAATTACAAATTTTAATTCTTACTTAGCAATTTTAGGCTATAATGCGGAATATGAAGGTGAGCCTAACAATTGCAAACATGAAACAATGCTAAGAAAGGTGACCAAGTTCTACAAGTATATGAATAAGCAAGCACAAAATAAGACAAGTAAAGACTAAGAGACAAGTAACCACAAGCAGAGAGCTAGGGTTAGGAATAACCACAACTCTGACAGACGAGGATGTATGTCGATGTTCATGTTCTTGGAGGGAAGCTACGTCACCGTTTAGATAGGTGGATGTTACCACGAAGGCTCACCCTATTATATCTTTGAGATATCACCACGAAGGCAATTCTCAACCACTAGTGGTAGACCTTGAGGTGGTCTCAAACCTTTACAAACTTTCTGGGGAAAATCACAATGGTTTGATTCCTCAGCGAAGAAGTCCTACCACCTAGGAGTCTCCAACCTCTAAGAGTAACAAGATCAAGGGAACCGCTCAAAACATGAATTCCTTTGGTTGAGAGGAGGGGAGATGGATGATCTATCTTTTGATCAACACTCAAGAATCCTCACAAATGCACTCGACATCTAGGATTTGGTGAGAGCAAGAGAGATTGAGAGAGAAAGGTGTTCTTGAAATCTTCTCACTATGTTGGTCAACCCTCACTCGAGGTGGGAGAAATATATATATATAGTAGTAGTGTAAAAATGGTTGTTGGAGGTCACTTAAGCTGCTCAGTTGCCAGACGTCCGAAGGACACCGGACATCCGGACAAAAAAGAAGGACCAGACGTCCGACTAGAGTCAGTCGTCTGGCCACTGGAGAGTGGAGTGGGTCAGAGCAGAAGCAGAGAGAGCTGGGAACACAGCGTGTGGACGAGCGGAGAATGTTGGTCGTCTGATGCATGGTTGTCCGGAGAGGACTGGACATCCGTCATTTTGGCTCTGGAGGCGAGGCGTCGGATTTCCGGTCACCCAAGGACGCCCGGAAGCCGGTCGTCTGGAAAGACCAGAAATCTGTGGATTTCTTACTGGTATTGTGGCACCGGATTTTCGAAGAGCATCTGTCAGCCAGAGGACAGTGACGCGCCGGTCATTCGGAAACCTCTGGACGTCCGGACAAGGCAGAGGCCAACATCACAGCCAAGGTGAAAACTCCGCCAAAAGGTTTTCCTAGATTTTGAGCAATTCTTTTGCGAGAACCTGTGATCCCCTCTTAATAGTGCGAGATCCCCATACTCAAGAGTAAACCGAAAAGAGCTAGAGCTTTTTGACTTGTTTCTCCGTACTTTGAGCATCTGGAATATGTCAGTCATTATCCGCCCAATAATTTTTTGGGAACTAAACCTGAGATGCACTTGACAGAGATGATTAGTTATATATGTATGTTGTCAAGAATATCAAAACATGCTTAAGGGCATGATTGCACTTTCAGCATTCCACATCAAAAATTATCTTTTTTATCATTTACCTACTCCAGGACGAGCGGGGATTAAGCTTGGGGTTGCTGTTACGTCTCCATCGTATCTACAATTTTTTATTGTTTCATGCCAATATTCGACAACTTTTATATATTTTTGGCAATATTTTATATTATTTTTGGCACTAACATATTGATCCAGTGCCAAGTGCCAGTTACTGTTTGTTGCATGTTTTTTGTTTTGCAGAATATCCATATCAAACGAAGTCCAAACGCGATAAAAATTTACGAAGATTTATTTTGGAATATATGTGATTTTTT
>NW_025236484.1:0-5270 GCF_018294505.1 Triticum aestivum | reverse complement strand
ATGTAAAGGGGAGGAGCACGAAGGCTGCGGTGCCGTGGAGAAGTCTATTTTGCGGTGGGGATAGAAAATGGGGAGTATTCAGGTGTACTACTCTGGGTGCCGGGGTGGGGTTGGCTGGGTAGGGTGAACCTGAAGTTACGAAAACAGCCCCCTACCAAGCGTCATCTGTAGGCCTGTTCCGAAGGCTATGATGGTAACTCCCCACTGCTCGAATCAGGGTCGAGGGAGATTTTCCCGCCGACCTCAAAATTTTGTGACACTGGACTCCCCGTGTGGCGTGTTGAGTGATTCGGCTAAGCAACTAGCGAGTAGTAGTAGTAAACTCTGCATATTAGGTTTGACCGAAGTCAAACTTCCTAAAGTTTGACCAAGTTTATAGAAAAATATAAACATTTACCATAACAAATATGTATGATGTGAAAGTACATTCAATAATGAATCTAATGGTATTTATTTGTTATTGTATATGTTAATATTTTTGTTATAAGCTTTATAAGAGTTTACAAAACTTGACTTTGACCAATGCTAATACGCGGACTTAAATAAAAACGGAGGGAGTACACATTTGTTTTCTTAGTTTGTACTGAACTAATCATTTGTTGAAATTGTGAAATAAATATATTAGGCTATTGACTTTGAATGCAATGGTCTGTACAATTCAATAGTTACAATTATTGTAGAATCCCAAGATGTATACAAGGTCTATAGTACTTCACAACATGCTCAAACTCACATAATCCCAGTCAAATGAGAATCTAAATGCATTTCATAGTTATTACTTTGTAGGATGCAACAAAAACAACCATAACTCTACATCAGCCATTATAGAAGCAACATTTTGACATATCCCAATGTGTGAATGAAACATGCAGAGAGAGCTTTTGAAGATGGAGCAGATAGGGCGAGAAAGATTGTATATATGTGGACGAGAGAGTAGGAGACAAACCTAATGAGACAGAGAGAGATAGAGAGAGAAAGAGAGAGGAAGAAGTTAGGTCTGTGAGAAAGATGGAGACATGTAATATACGTGAGATGTGTGTGCATCTAGATTCTGTATACGTGGAAGGAGAAGAGACAACATGTTTGATGAGAGAGCTAGAAAAACATGGACGAGAGGGGAAGGATCTTGTGGGTTGAGGGATTGACAATTTTGTGCGGGGGAGAGAGGGATTGGTAATTTTGTGCAAGAGAGAGAGAGAAAGAGAGAGAGAGAGAGAGAGAGAGAGAGAGAGAGAGAGGGTGGGGGAGGAGTCAATCAGCCGTCGTCACATCACCCTGCTTCCAAATGACCCCGCATTCTCTAGCACGGTGTGGTCGCCGTCTTCGATCTGCTCGATGCCCTCTTTGAAGATTGAGGTGTTGTGCATGTTGGGGTGCAAAGAAGCACAAGCGAGAGTGGTCGCCGTATAACCTTGGATGGGGATGAATTGTGTGCTCGGGGGAGGGTGTGTGTGTGTGTTGTGCTGCGTGTCTCTCTGTGTGTGTGTGTGTGTGTGTGTGTGTGTGTGTGTGTGTGTGTGTGAGTGTGTGTGTGTCACATATTGAGAGAAAACAAACCTAAGGAGAGAAATGGGTATTCATGAAGAGATTGTGCGGGCCTTGAGGTGGGCAGGGGCCGGGTGAGAGTGTCAAAATGTGCGTGTTGATGCATGTGTTGCATGCGATCGTGCGAGGGACGGACGAATCGAGAGAGATGGTTGTTGTGTTACGGATGCTCCTCTCTCTCTCTCTCACACACACACACAAGTAAACTAGAAGACCATTCTCTCATGTATACACAACGTATCGGCATCTGTCTATGTCTCACTCATGCATGATCATTTGCACATTCACACCTCTCTATGTCTGTATCACACGCACACCGTCTCCACATTGCCCTTCCGCCACAACACACATATGGACACATACACACGTTCTCTCTCAGTCACACACACAAAATCAGTATTAAAAAAACTAGGGCGCACCTAAAACGTCCAAATCCAAATAAACACGAACTGGAGCTAAATTCAAATATATGAAAATATTGCAGCGTCAAGAACTTTCCCAGGAAAAAAAGTTGAGTAATATTCGAGGATTGTTTTCACACACACACAAAAAGGTTCGGCGAATGTCCTTCGAGCGCGACACGGTGACGCACTGTTCGATCGACCGCGCGGCCGCGGTTCACGCGCTTGCACAGGATACCGTATCGTGGATGTGGTACTAACTAATAAAAGCGATGCCTAAGTCTAATGTTTACGTGTACTAGTACTGTTTTCTTTTAAGTTTGACCAATCTTATATAAAACTAGAGTAAGCTCCCACACGCGCACTCATCAACATGCCGCCGCCGCCGTTGCGCATGCCGGCGCCCGCCTGCTCCAGCCAACAATTTCTCGCCCATCACCACCGTGTCGCCGCCATCCCTGTGCCATGAAGCCGAAGGCTCGCCCGCTCACGTCGTCTGTAGTCCCTCCTCGCGATGCCGCCGCGCTGCCAAGCACGCGAGCAACTGGTGGAGCCGCGTCTATGCACGCAGCGTACGAAGAGGAGGACGACCGCGTGCTCCAGCATGCCGGCAAGGAGGAACTAGCATGTCATTGTCGTCTCTGCCCGCGCGGAGGAGGAGCGCATGGTGGCTGTCACGGCGGAAGCCAGTTGCGCGCGCGTCAAGCCCGCAAACCGGGTGCGGACGTGGAATCTACCTTCAAGACCTTGAATGCCACGTGGATCCTGCAATCTGAAGGAGCAATTTGGGTCAGTCGACTCATGTGAGCCGTTTGATGCAACATGGATGGCTAGAAGGGCTTCTTCCACCTCTTCTGTCGTCTTCTTCCTTCGCTCCGTCGAACTTCTTTCACAAATCGACTGACCTATATTATACTACTAGTACGAACGTATTAAGTACAGTAGGAACACGAAGATACGAGCAGTAGTACCAACTGCAAGAAGAACAGTAGTAAGACATGGTGCTAGTACTACTGAACATACTAAAGAGTTCAAATAACGAGAAAGAACATAAACATAGTTCTGCTGGGGCCTCAGCACAAAACACCCTTGAAAATAAACTATGCAACTAGTCCGCTTGACACTGCAGTAGAACCAGCATGAGCGACGGCACTGCCACCTGCTCGGAGTTCGAGTCCACATCCTCGACTTCGTCCTCGTCCCTCTTCCTCTTCCTCTTCGCCGATGCTTCTTTGCTTGAACTGGACACTGGGCTCTGCTTCTTCATCCAACCCTTGTAGATATTTAAACAAAGGTAGGCATCCATTGCTGCGTACAGGATGTGATCTTCATCTAATGTCTTCGACTCCCATGCATGATGAAACTCATGATGAGGTTTCTTTAGTTTAGCGTACGAAGGATCAATCATGGCTGCTGCCAGGGTCAGCATTGAAGGTTGATAGGAGGACACCAGGCTTGCCTTGGGATGGCCTACAACGAGACCTATCTGACGCAGGACATCCCTGTCATTCCTAAAGCCTACAGTAATGAATTTCACTCTTTGTCCTTGAGGAAGTTCTTAAAATCTTGGCACTCAATGTCGGCATGGCATATGTGGTAGACCAAGCAAACGTTATGTACGCAAACCTCGATCACGGCGGGCTTCTTCCTCTCTTCGTCCTTTAGATCCTTCTCTCGTCCCAGGACTGTGGTGCACTCAACATCTAGCACAGCGACCCACTCATCCGTTGAACTGTTGAACATGCATAGGAAGCGAGCAAGCCATGCTTTCACCGTCGCGGATCCACATGTGTAGATGACGATGAACTGATCACCGGTGATGGCTCTAACCTGGTACTCAGCGGCGACCATGGAGATTTGGGAGGCCATGGATTTTGGAGGAGGGTTAGGAGAAGTTGAACTGTTGTACCCCGCAAAAAAACCGGGAGCGAATTAATATGAAAGGATGGGACGACTGGGAGCGAACTGTTGTAAGGTAGAAACGGGGACGAGTAGGGCATGCGAACGGTGTGGGGTTGCTGGCTTTCCCGGTGGATAAACGGCTGCAAGCCCCCAAAGAGTTCTCGAGAACTACGCGGGACCCACTAGATGTCATGTCTACTAGACCCATATCGTAGGCCTGACGGTATAGCTTCTGCCTGTTCGCACGCCATGCCGGCGCGTGGATGTAACTTCACTTAATTCCGTCAACCTTCGCGCCTCCCACGACCTTCGCCTCCCTCGCGCGGTCGCGCCCTTTGAGACTTCGACCGGCTATAAATGAGAAATTTTTTTGCCTACTCTGCATGCATGATACTCCCTCTGGTCCTTTTTACTCTTGTCAACCGTTTGCAAAGTGTTTGACCGAATTTATACTTTTTTTGAACACCACCTTATATTAATTAACTAGCCACACCAGTACACTCATTTGATACAATATTCACCACACAGGGCGGTATGTTATTTACAAGAATACCATCTAATCTATTGTCAAAGCTATACTTAGCGATTAAGTGTGCCACCTTATTGGCCGAACGGCTAATCTTTGACAATTGAAGATTGTTGATCAACTTCGATATGCTCAATGCTTTCATCTTCAGGTCACGCATAGCTGACCTGTCATAGTCCCCCGATGCAAGAGACGCTACCACAAAAGCGCAATCAGTCTCTAAAATTACAGGATTATGAAGAGAAATACCTATGTAGAGACCGGCAATGCAAGCCCTAAGCTCCGCTTCCTCCACGCTTTGATAGGCATCAATGAAATCCCACGACCAAATTTATACTAAAAATATCAATATCTACAATACTGATTATAATGAGTATAAGAACTATGTTTTATAATGAGTGTAAAAATATTGATTTGACATTGTGAATGTTGATACTCCCTCTGTCTAGGTGAGTAAGTCATCTTAGGCTGTGCACCGTGACCAAGGAGGAGGGGAAAATGAGAGACATTAATGTTTATTTGCTAATTGATAGTATTGCATGCAATGAACTAACCACTGCATGTCATGTTTGATAGTCTCAAGTCATTAAAAGCATGCACACCCTCATCTCTTATTGGTTGATATGTCAAGAAACAAGAAACGAGGTAGAAGTTTATGCATCGCGCCTAAGTGTTTTGGGATTATTTGGTTTTCGTAAGATGACTTACACACCTAGATGGAGGGAGTACATTTTTCTATAAGTCTGGTGAAAGTAGAGGTACATTGACTTCAGACAAAACTTAAATGCACAATGCAGACTAGTTCCTCCGTCCAGGTGCGTGCCCTATCCTATCTTGTCATCACAACAAGGTTAGCTATTAGAGTACCACTACCTCCCTTCTAGTTTAAAGGGCTC
>NW_025236483.1:4436-5271 GCF_018294505.1 Triticum aestivum | reverse complement strand
CCCTTCGGCCTAATATTCCCCAAACCCCCCTCCCCCCGTCCCCCTCCACTCCATTCGCTCCGCCAAAGCCGCCCTTCCCGCCGCGTCGATACGTCGGCGTCGCGGTTCGTTGAGGGGACGCACAGCGATCCTCTCATTCCAACAGTACGCTCTCGTAGACTGTCGTCCTCTAGCCGCGCCACCACCTCTGGCTATGTTCTTATGGAGGCGCACGGCGGTCAGCGCCGCCACCGCTGGCGATGTTCGTGTGGAGACGCACGGCGGTCAGCTTCTCCTATGGTACGCGCATTCTAGACTGAGGCCCCTATCATGCCGGTGTAGCGCTGAATGTTAGCTAATAGACTGTCAGGACCCCGACTCGATGTCACATCGATCTAGCCGGTAACACCTCATATCACTTTGCGGCCTCACGCACGGTATCCCCACGGGTGTCGTCTTACCTTTTTCCCGGGACCGTTTGCGCCTTTTGGCTCACGTATATGATAGTGTCGCTAGCATCCATATGATAAGGAGCCCGGGCTGACATGACTAGTCGTAAACCCAAAGTGGCACAGACTTACAGGGACAGGCATCCATGACCCAGCTTCGAACGTGTCGGTCATCAGCAAGTGGGTCCGGGCTGTAGCACTGGGCTAGCAGGACTCCGGTAAACCGGGCTGTAGCGGGCTAACAGGACTCCGGTACTCAAAGCGTGACATTTCCCCGAAGGGACAGACACAGGAACGAAGAAGGACACATGCCGGCCAGCCTAAGTGTTCCAGAGCAGTAGCAAGCTACCATGGCTCAGCGGTAACACTAGGAGACATTTCCCGGTAAGAGAGGCTACTAAAGATAA
>NW_025236483.1:957-1714 GCF_018294505.1 Triticum aestivum | reverse complement strand
AAACTAAATAATTGCGTCAGCATGACGTCATCAATGCATCAGCGGTCAACTGGGCTGGTCCGGGTCAAACCTGACGTGTGGGACCCACACGTCAGTGACAGGGGGTTAACAGAGGTTATTTAATTTAATTAAAAAGGTTAAGGGGGGTCGGGCCCACATGTCAGCCTCAGGGGGGGGGGGTTAGCGCGGTTGACCGGTCAATCCCGCCGGCGTTTAGCCGCCGGCGAGGCCCGAGACGGCGGAGGGAGTGCATTTGCACGTTACGGCCACCAAACGGGAGGCGGAGAGCATCTGCGAGCTCCTGGGAACGGGCCGCAGCTCTTGGTGGTGATGTTTGAGCTCGGGGTGGCCGGAGACGTCGCCGGCGACGACTTTGGCGGTCGCCGGAGCTTGGGCGCCGATGGAAACGGCGCCACCGTGCACGGGAGGAGCAACTGGTAGCAACTACGCGTTCTGCAGGCTCCCACAAAGCCAACGGGCATATGCACGGGGCCGATTGGCCACCGGAGCCTTGCCGGCGACGAGGTCGTGCGGAGGTGTGCTTCGGGCATCACGGGGAGTGGTGCTACAACGAGCGCTAGGCCGTGGGGATAGGGGGAAATGACGGAGGAGCTCACTGGGAGGTCGAAGCGCAGCTCAGTGGGCCTGGGGACGACCTAGACGGCGCGAATCGAAGACGAGGTCACCGGCGGCCGAAGGTGGAAGAAGAGCTCGAAGTCGACGCTGCAGGGCTTCTGGCGGGGCGTGGTTCGGTGAG
>NW_025236483.1:0-935 GCF_018294505.1 Triticum aestivum | reverse complement strand
GAGCTCGTGGGCACAACCGAGGGGCGAGGGGGTGGCTGTGGCCGTGGTGGTTCTCATCGGCGGCGGCGGCCGCGTTCGGTGGAAGTGAGGGGGAGCCAGAGGAGGGGATAAGCATGGGGGGAGGAGGAATGAGAGGGCCTGGGGTGCGTGGCCGTCTCCGTGGCATGGGGAGGGGTTCGGGGAAGCAGGAGGTGGCCAGCAGGGGGGGAGGTGGCGCGCGCGCGTGCCGGCGAGCGTCGGGCACACGCCCGTCCCCCTGGCAGAGGAGGAAGGCGACAGGGGAGGGGGGCCAGGCGGGCTGGGCCGCCTCCTGGCTGGGTCGGCCTGCTGCTACTGGGCTGCGCAGGGGAGGGGAGGCCCAGGTAAGTCCTCCTTCCTTTTCTTTCTGTTCTCTTTTTTTTTTAATTTTCTGACATTTGTTTGATTTAATAAATATATCAAATCATTTAATTTTATTATGCCAATTTTTGCAGGAGCTGGATATATTATTCCAGAGCTCTTTTATAAATGGCATAATTTTTGGGCCATATTTCATATATATAGAAATATATTCCCAATGCAAATATTTATCGAATTAATCCAAATAGCCAAAATAAAATGTCCATGAGCTCCTAAAAATATTGTTTTGATTGTTATCTCTGTCCAATATTTTTAGAGGGCATCATGAGCATTTTCTTGGACCCTTTTTGGAGAGATTTTTATTTGGGTCATTTTCAAAAATGATTCTGAGGGTTCCACCAATCCTCATTTCAAAATTAAAATGAAATTTAAATATGATGCACAAATGGCTAGCTAGCCTAGGTCATACCAGACTAGGGATGTGACAACTCGCCCCCACTTGAAAGAATCTCGTCCCGAGATTTAGGGGTCGACGGAAAGAAAGCGGGGTACTCCAGTCGAAGACGATCTTCTCGCTCCCAAGTAGCCTCTCTCTC
>NW_025236482.1:0-5271 GCF_018294505.1 Triticum aestivum | reverse complement strand
AGTTTCCCCTTTGAAGTTATCTTATCGGATTGAGTCTTTTATGAGAACACTTGATGTATGTCTTGCCGTGATTATCTGTGGTGACAATGGGTTATCATGTGCCACTTGATGTATGTTTTGGTGATCAACTTGCGGGTTTCTTGACATTGGGAACCTATGCATAGGGGTTGGCACACGTTCTTGACTCTCCGATAGAAACTTTGGGGCACTCTTTGAAGTACTTTTATGTTGGTTGGATGAATCTGAGATTGTGTGATGCATATCGTATAATCATGCCAACGGATACTTGAGGTAAAAATGGAGTATCTAGGTGACATTAGGGTTTTGGTTGATTTGCTTCTTAAGGTGTTATTCTAGTATGAACTCTTTTATAGATCGATCCGAAAGAATAACTTTGAGGTGGTTTCGTACCCTACCATAATGTCTACGTTTGTTCTCCGCTATTGGTGGCTTCGGAGTGACTCTTTGTTGCATGTTGAGGGCTTGTTATATGATCTATCTATGTTATTATTGTTGAGAGAACTTGCACTAGTGAAAGTGTGAACCCTAGGCCTTGTTTCCTGTCATTGCAATACCGTTTACGCTCCCGTTTATCACTTGTTACCTTGCTGTTTTTATATTTCCAGATTACAAAAACCTATATCTACTATCTATTTTGCACGTGTATCACCATCTCTTCGCCGAACTAGTGCACCTATACAATCTACCATTGTATTGGGTGTGTTGGGGACACTAGAGACTCTTTGTTATTTGGTTGCAGGGTTGTTTGAGAGAGACCATCTTCATCCTACGCCTCCCACGGATTGATAAACCTTAGGTCATCCACTTGAGGAAAATTTGCTACTGTCCTACAAACCGTGCACTTGCAGGCCCAACAACGTCTACAAGAAGAAGGTTGTGTAGTCGACATCAGCTGTTGACAAGTTACTGGAGAGTAACTTTGGAGAGTTACGATGGTCAAACCATTGGGAGTCAAGGGCTGAGCTTTGGGGTTTTACTTACACTTACTAAGGTAAATAGGCACAGGAAAAACCAGCTACAATGGAGCTAGTAAGAAGGTAGCTGCTGTAGAAACTACCATTTCTGCACAAAAATGACTTTATTTTCTGTAGCCAAAATATTCCAAAGAGTGGTGAAATATTTTTGCTCAGAAAGGTGCCCTAGGGTCCAAAGAATAATTCGGATTTTTCTTAGGATTTTTGGGGCAAGAAAAATTAGGGTTGCTTTGGAGCTCAAACGGTTAGCTAGGGTTTTGGAGGTCAAAATGAATATTTTTCATTTAAGAAAAATATTCCAAACAATATTCTTGGGTTGGACCAAGGGTGAAATGATGGTTGGGAGGAGGAGAGGGAACACTTGGGTGAAAATCAAGGGGTACCCAAGTGGTTAAGTCCAAATGAAATGATTCAAAACTCCAAATTCAAAACCAACTCAACTGAAAATCAAGCAAAGAAGAGAGGGCAAAAACCAGGCTGTCACAAACCTCCCCAGCTTAGAATGAATCTTGTCCCCGAGATTCGGTTGCTTGGGAAAACCATTCTGGATAACATGCCCTTAGAAATTCTTCAGATTCCCAGGTTGATCCTGACTCGGTATGATGCATCCATTGGACCTTGTAAAACTTTCGTGCTTTACTCCGAGTGATCCTTTCCATTTGATCCAAAATTTTCACTAGCCTCTCTTCATAGGTTAAGTCCATTGCGAGCTCTATCTCTGTCAAATTGGTCTTTTTCTCGGGCGGTGATATGCACCGTTGCAATTGTGAAACGTGGAACACATTGTGCACGTCTGACAGCTCAGGGGGCAACTCCAACTGATATGCCACAACACCTACTCGTGTCATAACGAGAAATGGACCAATAAACCTAGGTGCCAATTTTCCACGGGTTTGAAACCTCTTGATTCCTTTCATAGGCGTGACTCGAAGGTAGACATGTTCTCCGGGTTCAAAGCTGATCTGTCGGTGTTTTGCATCGTAATAACTTTTCTGTCGTGATTTGGCCAGTTGCAATCTATCTCGGATCTCCTTGACTTGCTTTTCGGCTTCCAGCATGAGATCCATTCCAAAAATATGGCTATCTCCGGTTTGAGACCAATTTAATGGAGTGCGGCACTTACGGCCATACAAAGCTTCATATGGTGACATCTTTAAACTGGTCTGGAAGCCATTGTTATACGAGAACTCGGCGTATGGCAAGCAATCTTCCCATTGTGGTCCTTGGGCCAAAGCACAGTCTCGGAGCATATCTTCAAGTATCTGATTTACCCTTTCTGTCTACCCATCCGTCTGAGGATGATAAGCGGTACTATATTTCAATTCCGTTCCGAGGGCCGGATGGAGACGGGACCAAAAAGCGAAGGTGAAGCGAACATCAGTCAGAAGTGATGGTTCGAGGAACTCCATGCAGACTGACTATTCTGGATACATACAGTCATGCATGCTCATCTGCTCGGTATGAGATTTTGATTGGAAGGAAGTGGGCCACCTTGGTTAATGTATCCACTATGACCCAGATCGCATTATTGCCTCGTCGGGTCCTAGGTAGTCCTGTGATGAAATCCATACAGACATTGTCCCATTTCCATTGTGAGACTGGCAACGGTTGGAGAAGTCCGGCTGGTTTTTGATGTTTTGCCTTTACTTTGTTGCATATATTGCAACAGACCACAAAATAAGCAATGTCTTTCTTCATTCCATCCCACCAGAATATTTGTCGAAGATCTTCATACATTTTTGTACCTCCAGGGTGGATTGAGTACGAGGATTCGTGGGCTTCTGACAGAATTTTCTGTTTCAGATCCGCTTGATTAGGCACACAAGTCCTTCCCCTGAATCGGACGGTACCGTACTGATCCTTCGAGAAATCGGAAAACTTGATACGTTTCTGCAGATTGGTATCGCCTGACTGGGCTTTGCGGATTTCTTCCTCAAGAGTAGGGGTAACCTTCAGAATATTGGCAAGGCCAGCCTCAACTATGACCAGGCTGAGCTGAGGAATCTCTTCTTTAAGTTCAGAAGGCAAAGATTCCAACATGACATTTAAACTGACGAGCTTTCGACTGAGTGCATCGGCAACCACGTTGGCCTTACCCGGATGGTAATTTATTCCAACATCATAATCCTTGACCAACTCAAGCCATCTTCGTTGACGGAGATTTAAATCCGGCTGAGTAAATATATACTTGCGACTTTTGTGATCGGTAAAAATTTGGCACCTTTTTCCGATGACGTAGTGTCTCCCAATTTTTAAAGGATGAACTACCACGGCCATTTCCAAATCACGAGTGGGGTAATTACCTTCATGGGGTGTAGGACCTTGAGAAGAGGTGTCTAGAGGGGGGGGGTGATTAGACACTAAGTACCAAAGTTGCAGTTTTTAAGTTTCTTTAAAGTTTGAGCGGAGTTTAGGCACAAGTTTAACATTCACAACATATAGCAAGCAAGCATGCAAAGAGTATATGAGCAGCGGAAAATAAAGCATGCAACTTGCAAGAATGTAAAGGGAAGGGATTGGAGGATTCAAACACAATTGGAGACACAGATGTTTCTGGCGTGGTTCCGATAGGTGGCGCTATCGTACATCCACGTTGATGGAGACTTCAACCCACGAAGGGTAATGGTTGCGCGAGTCCACGGAGGGCTCCACCCATGAAGGGTCCATGAAGAAGCAACCTTGTCTATCCCACCATGGCCGTCGCCCACGAAGGACTTGCCTCACTACCGGTACATCTTCACGAAGTAGGCGATCTCCTTGCCCTTACAAACTCCTTGGTTCAACTCCACAATCTTGTCGGAGGCTCAAAAGAGACACCTAGCCAATCTAGGAGACACCACTCTCCAAGAAGTAAAGAATTGTGCGTTGATGATGAAATCCTTGCTCTTGTGCTTCAAATGATAGTCTCCCCAACTCTCAACTCTCTCTCATAGGATTTGGATCTGGTGAAAAGATGATTTGAGTGGAAAGCAACTTGGGAAGGCTAGAGATCAAGATTCATATGGTAGGAATGGAATATCTTGGCCTCAACACACGAGTAGGTAGTTCTCTCTCAGAAATGGTAAGTTGGAAGTGTAGGTTTAGTCTGATGGCTCTCTCCATGACTGAAGAGGAGGTGGAGGGGTATATATAGCCTGCACACAAAATCTAACCGTTACACACAATCTACCAAACTCAGTGGGACCGAATCGTTAAACTTAGTCAGACCGATTTAGCAAATAATGTGACCGTTAGGGTTTTCGGTGGGACCGGAATGCAACTCGGTGGGACCGATTCGGTTAGGGTTAGGGCATAATGTAATCTCGGTAAGACCGCTTATACAAACTCGGTGGGACCGATTTTGGTAATAAGCTTTCCAGAGAGTTGGTCAGGCAAACTCGGGTTGACCGATTATCAAACTCGGTGGGACCGATTTTGATAATAAGTTAACCAGAGAGTTTGCATTGTAATCTCGGTAGTACCGATTGCTCAAACTCGGTGAGATCGATTTTGATAATGGACATACACAGAGAGATTACAATCCCATCTCGGTGAGACCGATATCCCTATCAGTGAGACCGATTTGCCTAGGGTTTGTGGCAGTGGCTAAGACATCCAAACTCGGTGGCGTCGGATAGAAAGAATCAGTGGGGCCGAGTTTGACTTTAGGTTTAGGACATATGTGTGGAAGTGGGAAAGTAGTTGAGGGTATTTGGAGCATATCACTAAGAACTTTGAAGCAAGAGGCTCATTAAGCAACACCTCATCCCTTCTTGATAGTATTGGCTTTTCCTATAGACTCAATGTGATCTTGGATCACTAAAATATAAAATGAAGAGTCTTGAGCTTGAAGCTTGAGCCAATCCTTTGTCCTTAGCATCTTGAAGGAGTTCCCACATCCTTTAGTCCATGACACTCCATTGTTGAACTTATCTGAAACATACTAGATAAAAGCGTTAGTCCAACAAGAGATATGTTGTCATTAATTACCAAAACCACCTAGGGAGCACTTGTCCTTTCAATCTCCCCCTTTTTGGTAATTGATGGCAACATACATCAAAGCTTTAGATAAAGATATAAAGAATAGCAAGTAAAGATTTGGAAAGACATGTAACAAGCATAGGCTCCCCCTACATGTATGCAATCATGTGAATAGGAAATATAGAAGCATGTGATAGCATAACCATGATAGAGCAGGCAATGTGTTACATGTATCTTGGCTATATGCATCAGAGCAAAAAGTATTAAAGAGAATACCTTCATGCCCATGAGTCCTTTTTGCAAACAGTATGTACAT
>NW_025236481.1:0-5272 GCF_018294505.1 Triticum aestivum | reverse complement strand
ATGGGGAGTGGGGTGGGCCGGCCTAGGTGGTGGCCTGGTGGGCCAAGGCCGTTTGGGCCACGGCCCAGTGGGAGGGGGGGGGGGCTCCGTTTCCTTTTTGTTAGTCTTCGGGTTTTTTTAACTTCCAATTTATTTTAGTTTCAATAAAATACCAAAGTGGCACCTAAATTGTTGTTACAATTTATGGCACAACCACAAAAATGTTTCATCCCAAAATAATATAGTTTAATATTCTACAAAATACGAAAGGCATTTAATTAATGGTTTTAGCTACTGTTTTAATTAGTTTAGTTCATTTTAACATTTTATAAAAGTGTAGTTCCTCCGCCATATTTACTTATGCATTATTTGGCTCACCCTGAACATTTTTGTTTTAATATTTGGAAATTGCCTTTATTCTAAATTTGAAATTTGAACTGGATTTTGACCTGACGCGAGATTAGCCACTGTAATCGAGGTGATGTGGCATCGTTAGTAGAGGTTCACTGTAGCTTAAGTACCCGGGCGTCACAATTCTCCTCCACTACAAGAAATCTCGTCCCGAGATTTAAGAGGGGAGTAAGGGGGGGGTTCTGGTTATTCTAATGGGTCTTCTTGAAGAAGTTAATCCCTTTCGTTGATGTCTTCAATTCTTTATTCCAAAGCATCATGATGAAGTTGTCGTCCTTTCTTCGGGGAACTCCATCATACTTACGAATAGGTAAGGGGGTATTCCGGCAGAACGAACCTATGCAAGGTTGACTATCTGGTAGCTAACATAGGGGAAGGTGGCGGAAAGTAACTCTCGAACTGGAACTCAAGAAAATATTGAGAGCAAGTAAGAAGGTACCATGAGAAGTTTCAAGCGGGTAGGCAATCATCCGATGCCTGAAACAAAGTGTAAAAGGGGTCCAGAGCAATGGTAATAAGTTTTGTGTCTGATACCAGAATAGATCAACAGGCAAGTGGCCCGTGAATTACATACAAAGCCAAACACGAGGAATAACTTTGACAACAGTTGTACAGGAGAGTCAGGTTTCGTTCCGGGGACCTGTGGGTTATGGGCCCACCATGTGGGTTAAAAGTAGAAAGGGGGGCTGACATCTTGTACGATCACGATAGCAAGGCATGTCAGAGAGTAGCATGCCAGTTATGTCGGCAACAATGTCGGTACCAAGGGCGAGGGACAAAGAGAACCATTTTCCTGCTCGTTGAACGAGGCGGACCAGTAGGCAAAGTTCTCGTCCATCGGTGGTTACCGGAATGTCATCAACAAAAGTAACAGGGTCTTACTGACAGAATTGTACAACAAGGTGTTTACATAAGCGGAAAATATTACTTCTCAGATCATATAGATCACAAGAAAGGTTAAACCAACAATGGAAGGAAAATATGATCATCAGATTAAACAGAACAATGGAAAGTAAAATGTGTTTAAACACATATTTCAGGGGTATATCCTTCCTAATAACAAGCAGAGCATGATATCCATGACAGGATATAAAGTAGAAAACCATTTAGGTAAGGGGGAAGGAATCTCCTGATATTACCCATACAACGGTGTTAGGATAAGTGATAATTAAAATTTAGCATCGTGCTTCAAATGTTCCTGTTGAAAATCGGAGTACCATTGACATGCTTCGAGATAGCATTGACATGGTCTTCAGGTGAAGATCAGACTTTGGAAACACGAAGGATCCATCAGGAATAACTTGTAGAATAAGTCTTATAATTTCCTCATGGACGAATGGATAACCTTGCTGAAAAGGAATCTATAATGATAGGTCCTCCAGCCGGGGGGGGTGCTAGGCATGACATCATGTTAGCGGGTCATCAAAGGATCAACATCATAACTCTTGGAAAGGTGTCCCAACCATCATATCTGACCGAGATTCCGATCCGATTGGTGTCAGGATACCTCGGACTTAGGATACCTGAGAAGAAAAGGTGCAACGCAAATTGACGAGATGACATTGTAAGATTCTCGGGGAAATGAACTATGAGAGCGGGTTTCTGAAGCAATAGTTCACCATTAAACCAAGGAGAGGACAAGGAGGTGTCTGGTGAACTCAACGGCAATTCACCGAGATTCCCAAAAGATGGATTTCCACCATTAAGTGAACAATGGGATAACATTTGTTAGATCAAATGATATAAGGAAGTATGCTCGAGGAAAACATACACAATTAAACACTGGTTGAAGGGTGCGCCCGAAGTACGGGTTGGGTTGCACGACCAATGTTAGAATGGTGATGCAATAATCAATAGCCTAAGAATGAACTTTCGACCATTAACTTCAAAGAGATAGGGTTGCTAGAAGGAAAGAATCCAAACAACACCGTTCACTTGTTGGAATTAACACAGGGACCAAGAAAGAATGGTGATGGTGAGAAGTATTTCTATGTCAAGAATTCTCAAGAGGTGGAACAAATCTCAGAACATTCTTGACATAAAGGATGGTAATACTCCAAGGTAAAGAAGAACAATTGCTGGATAGCAAGGAAACCAAGGTACAACACAAATTGTGAACAAGTTTGTGTTGGGGGGGGGGAAGGCAAGAATGTTGCCGATGATAACTCAAATCATCGAGGGACAAGGATGGTATTTCTCATCATGAATTCAATAGATATTTTGGAAGAGCTCAGAATGTTGATGATCTTCACGACACATTTGTCGCGAGAGTTCATGAAGATGTAATCGATCGGTGATGACATCAAGTCAAAGTAATGATAAAGTGAAAGGTTATTGGAACCAAGGGTACGACACAAACTCGAAACCAAGCTTGTTGTTCAAGGCGAAATGATATGACGATGATGATCGACGTAAGGTTAGTTCATCGTCGAAAATTGTGCTCCGGGAAGAAGGACCGGGTAGCACAGTTAAACTTAGCTCGATAACGATATAGCCGATCAGGCTAGGAATGACTTGAAGGATTAATAAATTTGTAAGCAGTGATGGGTTCAAATACTTGTTGAATCGAAATGCGAACTCGATTCAGTTATCGGTGTCTTTGAGTGTATAATAACTCAGAGCCCATGAAAAATTGGAATCAGTGGAAAGGTAGCACTTGATGAAGAACTCATAAGAAGTTATGCAGTTCCCTGATAATCTTGAGATACCAGGGGGTAATACTCGACACAAGATCAAAGTAAAGATTGGACGGGTGTATTAATCCATAGAAGACAATTGTTTTAACTTGTCCGAGAAATGGAATCAAGGAAGAACAATCATGGTCGGAACCACGGTTGCAAGGGATCAATTCACAGATACCATATGTTAGTTATCAAGGAATTAGTTATTATTACAAGAAGCTTCCATGATAGGATATACATCGCGTCCATGGGCATGAACACAAGGTTCGAGGTCGACTCCCACTTCCTCAATGCATAATCTTTCATTCACCTCTCGTATTTCGAAGATGACATTAGTTGTTGAAAGTTTTACCTGGTGCAATACCAGGTAAGTTTGACCCGTGAAAACTTCCGAGTTCACACATAGTAAGGAAGGCATAGGTTCAACCCATCAGGGCATCTTACGAACATATACCACAAACTTCGGGGTAAATAATACAAGCTCGAAAGTAGAGCATTGTTCAAAAGCAGATGGTACAATTTACCAAGGCATTATATACCCATGGAAAGGCTCTCAAGGTTATTCAATATGAAGGACACTGTCGGCCAAAATCCAACAAAGGAACCGATGGTCCACAAGGGATCTGACATGAGCATCGGTACTCAACTAGAGGAAGAAGATTGCAAGGAGATCAGATTATAGAAACAACTGACTAACTCAATTGTCAACTGCAAAGGGAATTATGATTTCCAAATCAAGGGATCAGAAGCAATGCTCTGAGTAGGGATGGATAAGTTGAATAGCCTTAGGGTACAATCAATGACAATTGGATTGGTCGAGTACCAATTCCAGTTAAAAGAATGGCAGCTTAGCCGGAGAAGTAATTTATAAGGATCAATGATGATTGCGTGCATTCGCAAACATATTGAGTCAACAGACTCAAAATGATAATGACAAGGAATGTCATTAAGACTACGAGACTTATGGGATTAACCATAATGCGAGCAAACAAGAATCTCAAGAGACAAAGGCTCTAGAGGATTTTCGGAAGATCGAATATTATTTTGAAGACTTTTGTGAAACACATGAACAACTGGGGATAAGCGGATACTCGACAAGTGCGAGAATTATCCATAGGGGTATTCAGGTGACAAGGAATTGCAAGACAGTAGGCACAAGATATTCTCGGATCAATAGAGAGAATTTCGGGGTATCTTGTAATAACAAGATCAACTGGGAATAAAAGTAAGAACGTCAAGTGTACGTATTTATCCATAGGGATATTTCGATGGTAGGGAATTGCAAAAGCAACGGACACAAAGTCTCAAAAGAGTTTCGGCGAGTAACTTCGAAATCTTCTGGTGCAGTCGGCGATCACCTGGACTGAAGGGGCTCTCCGGGAGAAAGTATTTTCGAGAACCTAAAGTCAGATTTTAGTAGAAATCATTTAACCCGAGTAGAAGAGAGTTCAGAGTCCCAGAGTAAAGGTCGAGGAGTAAAAGATCCTAATACCTCCCGATGGCGACGTGGGCCCATGGGCCACACAGCCATGTTAGTAGAAGTTTTTCAACGACTAGACTCGACTTCGGCCAAGGAGTGTGGAAGGGGGATTCCTACAGGCAGTCGGCTCTGATACCAACTTGTGACGCCCCCGATTCAATCGTACACTAATCATGCACGCAAATGTGTACGATCAAGATCAGGGACTCACGGAAAGATATCACAACACAACTCTACAAATAAAATAAGTCATACAAGCATCATAATACAAGCCAGGGGCCTCGAGGGCTCGAATACAAGTGCTCGATCATAGACGAGTCAGCGGAAGCAAAAATATCTGAGTACAGACATAAGTTAAACAAGTTTGCCTTAAGAAGGCTAGCACAAACTGGATACAGATCGAAAGAGGCGCAGGCCTCCTGCCTGGGATCCTCCTAACTACTCCTGGACGTCGTCAGCGGGCTGCACGTAGTAGTAGGCACCTCCGGTGTAGTAGGGGTCGTCGTCGACGGTGGCGTCTGGCTCCGGGACTCCAGCATCTGGTTGCGACAACCAGAAAGAAAGGAAAGGGGAAAAAGGGGGGAGAAAGCAACCGTGAGTACTCATCCAAAGTACTCGCAAGCAAGGAACTACACTACATATGCATGGGTATATGTGTAGGGAGGCCATATCGGTGGACTGAACTGCAGAATGCCAGAATAAGAGGGGGATAGCTAATCCT
>NW_025236480.1:0-5272 GCF_018294505.1 Triticum aestivum | reverse complement strand
AATTTTATTTTCTTTCTTGGAAAGTGTTCCATGCTCTTTTTTAATGGAAATTGGAACCTAATATTCCCTTCCTTCATATCAATAATCGCAAGGTGCAAGTAGAGGCCCATTGTGGGTGCGCATCCAACTTGCTTGCTCACGAAGACCCAGGGCACTTGAGGAGGCCCATTGTTGGAATATACAAGCCAAGTTCTATAATGAAAAGTTCCCACTAGTATACGAAAATGACAAAACAAGAGACTCTCTATCATAAAGAACATGGTGCTACTTTGAAACACAAGTGTGGAAAAAGGATATTAGCATTTCCCCTTTTTATTTTATCTTTTTTTGGGCCTTCTTTTTTTGCCTTTCTCTTTTTTTATTTGGGACAATGCTCTATTAATGATGATCATCACACTTCTATTTATTTACAACTCAATGATTACAACTCGATACTAGAACAAGATATGACTCTATATGAATTCCTCCGGCGGTGTACCGGGATGTGCAATGACTCATGAGTGACATGTATGAAAAACTTATGAACGGTGGCTTTTCCACAAATACGATGTCAACTACATGATGATGCAAGGCAATATGACAATGACGATGCGTGTCATAATAAACGGAACGGTGGAAAGTTGCTTGGTAATATATCTCGGAATGGCTATGGAAATGCCATAATAGGTAGGTATGGTGCCTGTTTTGAGGAAGATATAAGGAGGTTTATGTGTGATAGAGCGTATCATATCGCGGGATTTGGATGCACTGGTGAAGTTTGCACCGACTCTCAAGGTGAGAAAGGACAATGCACGGTACCGAAGAGGCTAGCAATGATGGAAGGGTGAGATTGCGTATAATCCTTGGACTCAACATTAGTCATAAAGAAATCACATACTTATTGCAAAAATCTACAAGTCATCAAAGACCAAGTATTATGCGCATGCTCCTAGGGGTATAGATTGGTAGGAAAAGAACATCGCTCGTCCCCGACCGCCACTCATAAGGAAGACAATCAAATAACACCTCATGTTTCAAATTTGTTACACAAAGTTTACCATACGTGCATGCTGTGGGACTTGCAAACTTCAACACAAGTATTTCACAAATTCACAACTACTCAACTAGCACAACTTTAATATCACTATCTCCATATCTCAAAACAATCATCAGGTATCAAACTTCTCTTAGTATTAAATGCACTTATATGAAAGTTTTTATTGTGCCTAAAAGCAAATTGCCATGTTGTCCTAAAGGACTCTCAAAATAATATAAGTGAAGCATGAGCGATCAATTATGGATCTCCAAGAAGGCAATCCATAAGTGGCTCTCATGATGGTTTCAAATGGCAATTTTCTTTTCTTTCTTGGAAAGCGTTCCATGCCCTTTTTTAATGGAAATTGGAATCTAATATTCCCTTCCTTCATATCAATAATCGCATGGTGCAAGTAGAGGCCCATTGTGGGTGCGCATCCAACTTTCTTGCTCACGAAGACCCAGGGCACTTGAGGAGGCCCATTGTTGGAATATACAAGCCAAGTTCTATAATGAAAAGTTCCCACTAGTATACGAAAATGGAAAAACAAGAGACTCTCTATCATAAAGATCATGGAGCTACTTTGAAGCACAAGTGTGGAAAAAGGATAGTAGCATTTCCCCTTTTTATTTTATCTTTTTTTGGGCCTTCTTTTTTGGCCTTTCTCTTCTTTTATTTGGGACAATGCTCTATTAATGATGATCATCACACTTCTATTTATTTACAACTCAATGATTACAACTCGATACTAGAACAAGATATGACTCTATATGAATGCCTCCGGCGGTGTACCGGGATGTGCAATGACTCATGAGTGACATGTATGAAAAACTTATGAATGGTGGCTTTTCCATAAATACGATGTCAACTACATGATCATGCAAGCCAATATGACAATGACGATGCGTGTCATAATAAACGGAACAGTGGAAAGTTGCTTGGCAATATATCTCGGAATGGCTATGGAAATGCCATAATAGGTAGGTATGGTGGCTGTTTTGAGGAAGATATAAGGAGGTTTATGTGTGATAGAGCGTATCATATCACGGGATCTGGATGCACCGGTGAAGTTTGCATCGACTCTCAAGGTGAGAAAGGCCAATGCACGGTACCGAAGAGTCTAGCAATGATGGAAGGGTGAGAGTGCGTATAATCCATGGACTCAACATTAGTCATAAAGAACTCACATACTTATTGCAAAAATCTACAAGCCATCAAAAACCAAGTATTACGTGCATGCTCCTAGGGGTATAGATTGGTAGGAAAAGAACATCGCTCGTCCCCGACTGCCACTCATAAGGAAGACAATCAAATAACACCTCATGTTTCAAATTTGTTACACAACATTTACCATACGTGCATGCTGCGGGACTTGCAAACTTCAACACAAGTATTTCTCAAATTCACAACTACTCAACTAGCACAACTTTAATATCACTATCTCCATATCTCAAAACAATCATCAAGTATCAAACTTCTCTTAGTATTCGACGCACTTATATGAAAGTTTTTATTGTGCCTAAAAGCAAATTGCCATGTTGTTCTAAAGGACTCTCAAAATAATATAAGTGAAGCATGAGCGATCAATTATGGATCTCCTAGAAGGCAATCCATAAGTGGCTCTCATGATGGTTTCATATGGCAATTTTATTTTCTTTCTTGGAAAGTGTTCCATGCTCTTTTTTAATGGAAATTGGAACCTAATATTCCCTTCCTTCATATCAATAATCGCAAGGTGCAAGTAGAGGCCCATTGTGGGTGCGCATCCAACTTGCTTGCTCACGAAGACCCAGGGCACTTGAGGAGGCCCATTGTTGGAATATACAAGCCAAGTTCTATAATGAAAAGTTCCCACTAGTATACGAAAATGACAAAACAAGAGACTCTCTATCATAAAGAACATGGTGCTACTTTGAAACACAAGTGTGGAAAAAGGATATTAGCATTTCCCCTTTTTATTTTATCTTTTTTTGGGCCTTCTTTTTTTGCCTTTCTCTTTTTTTATTTGGGACAATGCTCTATTAATGATGATCATCACACTTCTATTTATTTACAACTCAATGATTACAACTCGATACTAGAACAAGATATGACTCTATATGAATTCCTCCGGCGGTGTACCGGGATGTGCAATGACTCATGAGTGACATGTATGAAAAACTTATGAACGGTGGCTTTTCCACAAATACGATGTCAACTACATGATGATGCAAGGCAATATGACAATGACGATGCGTGTCATAATAAACGGAACGGTGGAAAGTTGCTTGGTAATATATCTCGGAATGGCTATGGAAATGCCATAATAGGTAGGTATGGTGCCTGTTTTGAGGAAGATATAAGGAGGTTTATGTGTGATAGAGCGTATCATATCGCGGGATTTGGATGCACTGGTGAAGTTTGCACCGACTCTCAAGGTGAGAAAGGACAATGCACGGTACCGAAGAGGCTAGCAATGATGGAAGGGTGAGATTGCGTATAATCCTTGGACTCAACATTAGTCATAAAGAAATCACATACTTATTGCAAAAATCTACAAGTCATCAAAGACCAAGTATTATGCGCATGCTCCTAGGGGTATAGATTGGTAGGAAAAGAACATCGCTCGTCCCCGACCGCCACTCATAAGGAAGACAATCAAATAACACCTCATGTTTCAAATTTGTTACACAAAGTTTACCATACGTGCATGCTGTGGGACTTGCAAACTTCAACACAAGTATTTCACAAATTCACAACTACTCAACTAGCACAACTTTAATATCACTATCTCCATATCTCAAAACAATCATCAGGTATCAAACTTCTCTTAGTATTAAATGCACTTATATGAAAGTTTTTATTGTGCCTAAAAGCAAATTGCCATGTTGTCCTAAAGGACTCTCAAAATAATATAAGTGAAGCATGAGCGATCAATTATGGATCTCCAAGAAGGCAATCCATAAGTGGCTCTCATGATGGTTTCAAATGGCAATTTTCTTTTCTTTCTTGGAAAGCGTTCCATGCCCTTTTTTAATGGAAATTGGAATCTAATATTCCCTTCCTTCATATCAATAATCGCATGGTGCAAGTAGAGGCCCATTGTGGGTGCGCATCCAACTTTCTTGCTCACGAAGACCCAGGGCACTTGAGGAGGCCCATTGTTGGAATATACAAGCCAAGTTCTATAATGAAAAGTTCCCACTAGTATACGAAAATGGAAAAACAAGAGACTCTCTATCATAAAGATCATGGAGCTACTTTGAAGCACAAGTGTGGAAAAAGGATAGTAGCATTTCCCCTTTTTATTTTATCTTTTTTTGGGCCTTCTTTTTTGGCCTTTCTCTTCTTTTATTTGGGACAATGCTCTATTAATGATGATCATCACACTTCTATTTATTTACAACTCAATGATTACAACTCGATACTAGAACAAGATATGACTCTATATGAATGCCTCCGGCGGTGTACCGGGATGTGCAATGACTCATGAGTGACATGTATGAAAAACTTATGAATGGTGGCTTTTCCATAAATACGATGTCAACTACATGATCATGCAAGCCAATATGACAATGACGATGCGTGTCATAATAAACGGAACAGTGGAAAGTTGCTTGGCAATATATCTCGGAATGGCTATGGAAATGCCATAATAGGTAGGTATGGTGGCTGTTTTGAGGAAGATATAAGGAGGTTTATGTGTGATAGAGCGTATCATATCACGGGATCTGGATGCACCGGTGAAGTTTGCATCGACTCTCAAGGTGAGAAAGGCCAATGCACGGTACCGAAGAGTCTAGCAATGATGGAAGGGTGAGAGTGCGTATAATCCATGGACTCAACATTAGTCATAAAGAACTCACATACTTATTGCAAAAATCTACAAGCCATCAAAAACCAAGTATTACGTGCATGCTCCTAGGGGTATAGATTGGTAGGAAAAGAACATCGCTCGTCCCCGACTGCCACTCATAAGGAAGACAATCAAATAACACCTCATGTTTCAAATTTGTTACACAACATTTACCATACGTGCATGCTGCGGGACTTGCAAACTTCAACACAAGTATTTCTCAAATTCACAACTACTCAACTAGCACAACTTTAATATCACTATCTCCATATCTCAAAACAATCATCAAGTATCAAACTTCTCTTAGTATTCGACGCACTTATATGAAAGTTTTTATTGTGCCTAAAAGCAAATTGCCATGTTGTTCTAAAGGACTCTCAAAATAATATAAGTGAAGCATGAGCGATCAATTATGGATCTCC
>NW_025236479.1:0-5273 GCF_018294505.1 Triticum aestivum | reverse complement strand
AGTTTCCCCTTTGAAGTTATCTTATCGGATTGAGTCTTTTATGAGAACACTTGATGTATGTCTTGCCGTGATTATCTGTGGTGACAATGGGTTATCATGTGCCACTTGATGTATGTTTTGGTGATCAACTTGCGGGTTTCTTGACATTGGGAACCTATGCATAGGGGTTGGCACACGTTCTTGACTCTCCGATAGAAACTTTGGGGCACTCTTTGAAGTACTTTTATGTTGGTTGGATGAATCTGAGATTGTGTGATGCATATCGTATAATCATGCCAACGGATACTTGAGGTAAAAATGGAGTATCTAGGTGACATTAGGGTTTTGGTTGATTTGCTTCTTAAGGTGTTATTCTAGTATGAACTCTTTTATAGATCGATCCGAAAGAATAACTTTGAGGTGGTTTCGTACCCTACCATAATGTCTACGTTTGTTCTCCGCTATTGGTGGCTTCGGAGTGACTCTTTGTTGCATGTTGAGGGCTTGTTATATGATCTATCTATGTTATTATTGTTGAGAGAACTTGCACTAGTGAAAGTGTGAACCCTAGGCCTTGTTTCCTGTCATTGCAATACCGTTTACGCTCCCGTTTATCACTTGTTACCTTGCTGTTTTTATATTTCCAGATTACAAAAACCTATATCTACTATCTATTTTGCACGTGTATCACCATCTCTTCGCCGAACTAGTGCACCTATACAATCTACCATTGTATTGGGTGTGTTGGGGACACTAGAGACTCTTTGTTATTTGGTTGCAGGGTTGTTTGAGAGAGACCATCTTCATCCTACGCCTCCCACGGATTGATAAACCTTAGGTCATCCACTTGAGGAAAATTTGCTACTGTCCTACAAACCGTGCACTTGCAGGCCCAACAACGTCTACAAGAAGAAGGTTGTGTAGTCGACATCAGCTGTTGACAAGTTACTGGAGAGTAACTTTGGAGAGTTACGATGGTCAAACCATTGGGAGTCAAGGGCTGAGCTTTGGGGTTTTACTTACACTTACTAAGGTAAATAGGCACAGGAAAAACCAGCTACAATGGAGCTAGTAAGAAGGTAGCTGCTGTAGAAACTACCATTTCTGCACAAAAATGACTTTATTTTCTGTAGCCAAAATATTCCAAAGAGTGGTGAAATATTTTTGCTCAGAAAGGTGCCCTAGGGTCCAAAGAATAATTCGGATTTTTCTTAGGATTTTTGGGGCAAGAAAAATTAGGGTTGCTTTGGAGCTCAAACGGTTAGCTAGGGTTTTGGAGGTCAAAATGAATATTTTTCATTTAAGAAAAATATTCCAAACAATATTCTTGGGTTGGACCAAGGGTGAAATGATGGTTGGGAGGAGGAGAGGGAACACTTGGGTGAAAATCAAGGGGTACCCAAGTGGTTAAGTCCAAATGAAATGATTCAAAACTCCAAATTCAAAACCAACTCAACTGAAAATCAAGCAAAGAAGAGAGGGCAAAAACCAGGCTGTCACAAACCTCCCCAGCTTAGAATGAATCTTGTCCCCGAGATTCGGTTGCTTGGGAAAACCATTCTGGATAACATGCCCTTAGAAATTCTTCAGATTCCCAGGTTGATCCTGACTCGGTATGATGCATCCATTGGACCTTGTAAAACTTTCGTGCTTTACTCCGAGTGATCCTTTCCATTTGATCCAAAATTTTCACTAGCCTCTCTTCATAGGTTAAGTCCATTGCGAGCTCTATCTCTGTCAAATTGGTCTTTTTCTCGGGCGGTGATATGCACCGTTGCAATTGTGAAACGTGGAACACATTGTGCACGTCTGACAGCTCAGGGGGCAACTCCAACTGATATGCCACAACACCTACTCGTGTCATAACGAGAAATGGACCAATAAACCTAGGTGCCAATTTTCCACGGGTTTGAAACCTCTTGATTCCTTTCATAGGCGTGACTCGAAGGTAGACATGTTCTCCGGGTTCAAAGCTGATCTGTCGGTGTTTTGCATCGTAATAACTTTTCTGTCGTGATTTGGCCAGTTGCAATCTATCTCGGATCTCCTTGACTTGCTTTTCGGCTTCCAGCATGAGATCCATTCCAAAAATATGGCTATCTCCGGTTTGAGACCAATTTAATGGAGTGCGGCACTTACGGCCATACAAAGCTTCATATGGTGACATCTTTAAACTGGTCTGGAAGCCATTGTTATACGAGAACTCGGCGTATGGCAAGCAATCTTCCCATTGTGGTCCTTGGGCCAAAGCACAGTCTCGGAGCATATCTTCAAGTATCTGATTTACCCTTTCTGTCTACCCATCCGTCTGAGGATGATAAGCGGTACTATATTTCAATTCCGTTCCGAGGGCCGGATGGAGACGGGACCAAAAAGCGAAGGTGAAGCGAACATCAGTCAGAAGTGATGGTTCGAGGAACTCCATGCAGACTGACTATTCTGGATACATACAGTCATGCATGCTCATCTGCTCGGTATGAGATTTTGATTGGAAGGAAGTGGGCCACCTTGGTTAATGTATCCACTATGACCCAGATCGCATTATTGCCTCGTCGGGTCCTAGGTAGTCCTGTGATGAAATCCATACAGACATTGTCCCATTTCCATTGTGAGACTGGCAACGGTTGGAGAAGTCCGGCTGGTTTTTGATGTTTTGCCTTTACTTTGTTGCATATATTGCAACAGACCACAAAATAAGCAATGTCTTTCTTCATTCCATCCCACCAGAATATTTGTCGAAGATCTTCATACATTTTTGTACCTCCAGGGTGGATTGAGTACGAGGATTCGTGGGCTTCTGACAGAATTTTCTGTTTCAGATCCGCTTGATTAGGCACACAAGTCCTTCCCCTGAATCGGACGGTACCGTACTGATCCTTCGAGAAATCGGAAAACTTGATACGTTTCTGCAGATTGGTATCGCCTGACTGGGCTTTGCGGATTTCTTCCTCAAGAGTAGGGGTAACCTTCAGAATATTGGCAAGGCCAGCCTCAACTATGACCAGGCTGAGCTGAGGAATCTCTTCTTTAAGTTCAGAAGGCAAAGATTCCAACATGACATTTAAACTGACGAGCTTTCGACTGAGTGCATCGGCAACCACGTTGGCCTTACCCGGATGGTAATTTATTCCAACATCATAATCCTTGACCAACTCAAGCCATCTTCGTTGACGGAGATTTAAATCCGGCTGAGTAAATATATACTTGAGACTTTTGTGATCGGTAAAAATTTGGCACCTTTTTCCGATGACGTAGTGTCTCCCAATTTTTAAAGGATGAACTACCACGGCCATTTCCAAATCACGAGTGGGGTAATTACCTTCATGGGGTGTAGGACCTTGAGAAGAGGTGTCTAGAGGGGGGGGGGGTGATTAGACACTAAGTACCAAAGTTGCAGTTTTTAAGTTTCTTTAAAGTTTGAGCGGAGTTTAGGCACAAGTTTAACATTCACAACATATAGCAAGCAAGCATGCAAAGAGTATATGAGCAGCGGAAAATAAAGCATGCAACTTGCAAGAATGTAAAGGGAAGGGATTGGAGGATTCAAACACAATTGGAGACACAGATGTTTCTGGCGTGGTTCCGATAGGTGGCGCTATCGTACATCCACGTTGATGGAGACTTCAACCCACGAAGGGTAATGGTTGCGCGAGTCCACGGAGGGCTCCACCCATGAAGGGTCCATGAAGAAGCAACCTTGTCTATCCCACCATGGCCGTCGCCCACGAAGGACTTGCCTCACTACCGGTACATCTTCACGAAGTAGGCGATCTCCTTGCCCTTACAAACTCCTTGGTTCAACTCCACAATCTTGTCGGAGGCTCAAAAGAGACACCTAGCCAATCTAGGAGACACCACTCTCCAAGAAGTAAAGAATTGTGCGTTGATGATGAAATCCTTGCTCTTGTGCTTCAAATGATAGTCTCCCCAACTCTCAACTCTCTCTCATAGGATTTGGATCTGGTGAAAAGATGATTTGAGTGGAAAGCAACTTGGGAAGGCTAGAGATCAAGATTCATATGGTAGGAATGGAATATCTTGGCCTCAACACACGAGTAGGTAGTTCTCTCTCAGAAATGGTAAGTTGGAAGTGTAGGTTTAGTCTGATGGCTCTCTCCATGACTGAAGAGGAGGTGGAGGGGTATATATAGCCTGCACACAAAATCTAACCGTTACACACAATCTACCAAACTCAGTGGGACCGAATCGTTAAACTTAGTCAGACCGATTTAGCAAATAATGTGACCGTTAGGGTTTTCGGTGGGACCGGAATGCAACTCGGTGGGACCGATTCGGTTAGGGTTAGGGCATAATGTAATCTCGGTAAGACCGCTTATACAAACTCGGTGGGACCGATTTTGGTAATAAGCTTTCCAGAGAGTTGGTCAGGCAAACTCGGGTTGACCGATTATCAAACTCGGTGGGACCGATTTTGATAATAAGTTAACCAGAGAGTTTGCATTGTAATCTCGGTAGTACCGATTGCTCAAACTCGGTGAGATCGATTTTGATAATGGACATACACAGAGAGATTACAATCCCATCTCGGTGAGACCGATATCCCTATCAGTGAGACCGATTTGCCTAGGGTTTGTGGCAGTGGCTAAGACATCCAAACTCGGTGGCGTCGGATAGAAAGAATCAGTGGGGCCGAGTTTGACTTTAGGTTTAGGACATATGTGTGGAAGTGGGAAAGTAGTTGAGGGTATTTGGAGCATATCACTAAGAACTTTGAAGCAAGAGGCTCATTAAGCAACACCTCATCCCTTCTTGATAGTATTGGCTTTTCCTATAGACTCAATGTGATCTTGGATCACTAAAATATAAAATGAAGAGTCTTGAGCTTGAAGCTTGAGCCAATCCTTTGTCCTTAGCATCTTGAAGGAGTTCCCACATCCTTTAGTCCATGACACTCCATTGTTGAACTTATCTGAAACATACTAGATAAAAGCGTTAGTCCAACAAGAGATATGTTGTCATTAATTACCAAAACCACCTAGGGAGCACTTGTCCTTTCAATCTCCCCCTTTTTGGTAATTGATGGCAACATACATCAAAGCTTTAGATAAAGATATAAAGAATAGCAAGTAAAGATTTGGAAAGACATGTAACAAGCATAGGCTCCCCCTACATGTATGCAATCATGTGAATAGGAAATATAGAAGCATGTGATAGCATAACCATGATAGAGCAGGCAATGTGTTACATGTATCTTGGCTATATGCATCAGAGCAAAAAGTATTAAAGAGAATACCTTCATGCCCATGAGTCCTTTTTGCAAACAGTATGTACAT